>NC_061510.1:169790228-169835066 GCF_022539505.1 Lolium rigidum
ACTGGCTCACTTGATGATTTTGTTCAATTGGGGTAGGGGTTGCACGACATCCCATCATGCCAATGTCACAAGAGGCCCAAGGTGTATTTTCTTTGACACAAACATATTTCCTTCTTTGTCCGGGCCACTTCTATGCCAAGGAAGTATTTAAGGTTGCCCAAATATTTCACCTCAAACTCGCTGCTCAAACACTCCTTCAATCTCTTTATTTCCTCCTGGTCATCTCCAGTGATGATAATATCATCCACATAGACTGCAAGAATCGTGAACTTCTGATCATAGCGTATGTAGAACACCGTGTGGTCACCATTGCATTGACCATATCACATTCCACAAACAGCACGCTTGAACCTATCAAACCAAGCTCTTGGTGATTGCTTCAGACCATACAAGGATTTCTTCAGCCTGCATACCTTTCATGGGGTTTGTGAGGTACCTAAACCTGGTGGTATCTCCATGTATACTTCTTCATGTAGGTCACCATGTAAGAAGTCATTCTTGACATCTAACAGATGCAAATTCCACCCAAAGTTAGCAGCACATGAAACCAATATCCTTAATGTGTTCATCTTTGCTACTGGAGCAAACGTCTCATCATAGTCAATTCCACATGTTTGACTAAACCCTCTAGCGACCAATCTAGCCTTGTGTCGTTCTACCTTCCCCTCTTGATTCTGCTTCACAGTATAGATCCACTTACAACTTACTGACCTTTTTCCTGCTGGCAGTGCGGTTAGCACTCATGCCTTGTTTTTCTTTAGTGCTTCCAAATCCTCTATCATTACTTCACATCACTTTGGATCTTGCTTTGCAGTTTTCCTATCCTTTGAAACTGAGACAATTTGTAAGGACGCAACAAACACTCTATAGGAAGGAGACAATGCATCATAAGACATAAATTTTCTAATGTCCTCTTCATCGAAAACTATTTGTAGAGCATATGCATTTCGTAGAGAGCCTTCCTAGCCACTTCACCCTTCATGGCCGCTTCATGTACGTTTCTCCATTCGCAACGCAATAGGTAGATCCACTATGTCAGATGAGCTGGTAGCGCTGCCTTGTTGCCCCCTTGCATATGAGGTTGTTGCCCCACTGTGTCAGATGAGCTCACATTACTAGCTTGTTGCTCCCCTTACACATGTGACTGTCGTCGAGAGTACACTTAGAGATTCTTTGCCCATCGGTCCCGAACAGGAACATGGAGAGGACCAATCAAAATTGTACCCACTATCGGTTGGACCAGAACATGCGTATTATCATCAGTCTTAGTGCTTACAAAATCATCATGGGTCTGACACATCGCCTTCTCCTCCTCATGACCATCTTGCATAGAGTGACGATGGTCATGCTCTACAAACAATAGACTCAGATCAGTCGGCTCACCATAGAATGAATCGGATCCCCTGAAGGTGACATCCATACTTACAAACATATGTTTCGCAGAGGGACTCCAACACTTATACCCCTGCTGAGTAGAAGAATAGCCAACAAAAGCACATTTTACTGCTCATGGTTCCAACTTTCCAATTGATAGTCTATGATCTCGAACAAAGTATGTACTGCCAAATAACTTAGGAGGGACAACAAACTTAGTTTGTCCAACCAACAACTCACATGGGGATTTCATACCGAGTATCCTGGAGGGTGTCCGGTTGATCAAATATGTGGCTGTCATGATTGCTGCACTCCACAATAACTTGGGCACATTCATGGTGTATTGGTGTACATTAGCGAGCTACTTCCAAAACATGTCTATTTTTCGCTCTACCACACCATTTTGGGGAGGGGTATGTGGGCAAGACGTTTGATGAAAAATACCTTGTTGAGGCAGAAAGGCCCCAAAGGTGGTGTTCAAATATTATGTGTCATTATCAGTCCCGATCACCTCTACCTGCACTTGAAACTGATTCTTCACATATGCATGAAAATTCTGAAAGTAGTGAAACACCTCATCATTATGACGCGTCAAATAAACCCGTCATATGATAATAACACTCAATAAAGGTGACAAAGTACTTCATTCCATTGACTCACACCACTAGGCAAGTCCATACATCTGAATGAACAGGCATAAAAGGAGATTTGCTCCTAAGCCCTTACTCACATATGAGGTTCTTGTATGTTTAGCATATTCGCAACCATCACATATCAACTTCCCCTTACTTATTTCACACATAACATCTGGAAATATTATACTCGTCTTATTGAAAGATACATTCCCCATACTACAGTGATGGATCCCTTGTCCATCGTGGTTGCAGCATACACCAACTCTGGCTGCATCCCCTTGTCCACATACCAAAGCCCCTGACGGTGCCAGTCCCAACCATATGCCTCGTCTGCCACTACTGAATCATGACATTGAACCTGTTAAGAGTCACACTATAGTCTATATCATCAATTAGAGCACTCAAAGAGATCAAATTTACAGGAAACGCGAGGACATGTAAAACTGGTGATAGGGAGATGTTCGAGGTGCACTTTACTGTGCCCCACCCACAACAAGTTGTTTTGTACCATTAGCTACTTGAATAGTGCCCTTGTGAGTAGGAGGATGCTTAATGTAAGACTCAAACACACATAATTTACCCGCAACATGCTTAGATCCACCCTGTTGGAGATATGCCCAAGAGGCAATAATAAAGTGGTTATTATTATATCTTTGTGTGTGTGATAAATGTTTGCATCACATGCTATAATTGTATTAATAGGAAACATTAATACTTGTGTGTTTTGTAAACATAAAAGAGTCTCTAGTAAGTCTCTTGTTAAACTAGCTTGTTGATTAAAAGATGATCACGGTTTCCTAATCATAAACATTGGATGTTATCAGTAACAAGATCATATCATTAGGAGAATGATGTGATGGACACCGTCCATAGTAAGCATAGCATAAGATCAAGCCATTAAGTTTGTTTGGCTACAAGCTTTCAAATACATAGTAACCTAATTCTTCGACCATGAGATCATGTTAATCACCAACATCAGATGGATGATTTGATGACATCAAACGCCACTTCGTAACTAGGTGGTTATAAAGGTGGCATTGGGTATTCTGAAAGTATGAGTTGAAGCGCATGGATCAAGAGTGGGATTTGTCCATCCAAATGACGGATAGATATACTATGGGCCCTCTCGGTGGAATGTCATCCAATTAGCTTGCAAGCATGTGACTAGGTCACAAGGGATGTCATATCACGGTACGAGTAAAGAGTACTTATCGGTAACGAGGTTGAACTAGGTATGGAGATACCGATGATCGAACCTCAGATAAGTAAAGTATCGCACGACAAAGGGAATCGGTATCGTATGTTAATGGTTCTTTCGATCATGAAGTCATCGTTGAATATGTGGGAGCCATTATGGATCTCCGGGTCCCACTATTGGTTATTGATCGGAGAGGTATCTCGATCATGTCTGCATAGTTCGCGAACCGTAGGGTGACACACTTAAGGTTAGATGTTGTTTAAGTAGATATGGAATATGAGATGGAGACCGAATGTTGTTCGGAGTCTCGGATGGGATCCATAACATCACGAGGAGGTCCTGAATGGTTCGGAGAATAAGATTCATATAAGGAAAGTTATTTTCCGGAGTTATGAAAAGTTCGGGAATATTTCGGTGGAAGACCGGGATATTTCTAGAAGGTTCCGGAGGGGCCACTGGTGGGCCCACGACCCCAGGAGGGGCCACTTGAGCCGAGGTGGTGCAGCCCAGCCCTAATGGACCATGCGCAACATGCCTCAAGGCCCAGGCCGGCTAACCCCCCCCCCCTCTCCCTTGCGCTGGCCCTAGGGATTGGAGGAGGGGCCAAGGCAACCTTTGCCGGCCCTCCCCCTATATAAATAGGGGAGGGGGCAGGGGCGTAGCCCACCCCTTTCCTCCAACCCTAGCCGCCACCTCTCCTCCCTCCTTCTTCCTGCGTCGGCTTGGTGAAGCCCTGCAGGAATTCTCCTCCACCACCACCACGCCGTCGTGCTGTTGGGATTCCGAGGGGATCTACTACCTCTGCTGCCCACTGGAACGGGGAGAGGAAGGTCTTCATCGACTATGTACGTGTGACCGAGTACGAAAGTGTTGCCGGGTCGCATCATCGAAAGGATCGTCTTCATCAACCATGAGATCGGATCTCGTTAAGTCTTTGGATCTTCGAGGGTTAGTTATCATCTATCTCGTTGCACCTATCGCATAGATTAGATCTTGGCTTTTCCATAGATTGGATCTTGATTTTATTCGTTCTTGTGGTAGATTTTTTTTGTTTTCTATGCTACGAGCCCTACACACCCGAGTCTAGAACCCATTCTGTGTCATTCTCATTAAAAGCAAGGTATGCCTTTTCAGAATTACCTTCATCCGCGGAGGCCAAGTGAGCAAAGTCTCCATAGGCAGCATCATCTACCTTTGCACCTTTTGACATCCCATCGCCCCCTTCAACTGCCATGTGTGCCCTTTGATCCCTTGAGTGTCATGAGTATCCACCTCTGCATCTAGCAGTCTGACCCCCTGAATTTCATGAGTATCCACCCATGCCTATAGCAAATCTTCTACTTCCCCTCTGTTATATCCCTTGTATCTGCTACGAGTTGGATAGTTCCACTTCAGGTGGACAATCTCCCCATAGATGAAACAACCTCCGGTCTCATTCCACTCCTTGCGCTCCGTAACAACAAATGTCGAAGCCGGCACAACCTTCTCGTCTGCTTTCTCAACAGATAGACGCACCTCCTCTTGAGTCATCGTTGCAATAGCCTCATCAATAGTAGGCAGAGAAGTTTGATGCATCCAAGATGCTTTCCTGCCATCAAAGCAACGGTTGAGATCCTCCAAAAGTTATAGCACACATATGCGTGCTATCCATTTGTTCCCTGGCTCGATGCAGGCCGCATCATAGAGCTCAAGAGGGTCACGGTTATCTTGGTCTGCCCACCCATCAGTCTGAGCAATGAGCATGAGATTTCCCTTGCCAAAGTACTGGATGGACAGGATCTTCCATATCTCAACAGTAGTGCACAGCCCCTCCACAAAGCGCCCAAGAGAGGGCACCACCGAGTTCAACAACCACCCAATTAGCAAGGATTTGATGCCTTCCACTTCTTTCCCTCTGTGCTATTCTCGTCTCCCGGTTCTCCCATAGTACCCAACAAGTGCCAATCAAGATCCTTTTGCTCCACAACAAACATTTCCCTCCGAGACTAACGAGGGTTAACCTCGGCAATGCCCATAAGTATGGACTTGAATTTTTAGGAAAGAGAGAGAGAGAGCTGGTGGTTTCGAAGACTTGTCAGACGAACTAGGTATCTGACAAAAAACAGATTGCAGGTTAAAGTCCCCGAAATTATACTGGAATTTGGGTTTGCAACAATGTGTGATGTTACAAGTGTTTCGATGCCCTCCCCGGTGGCTCCTCCTAGCCCTTATATAGTGGGCTATGTCTCAGATTCCCTCCTTGGGTCGGTTACAATGACATATATCGGTTTACCCGATTTGGCTAACACTTGCTTAATTTCATCTAGTTTCTAGTCTTGGGCTCTTCTTGGGCTTCATGGGCTTCATACGACCCTTCTTGGATCCGCACTAGGGTTGGTAATATCGAATACCCAATATGGTATACCCAACTCAGACAGTTGGCAGCACCCTCAAGTTTGAGGTTAGTTGGCAACAACACGAGCTTCTGGACCACTTCCCCCTGAGGAACGATGGCCCCCGATGTTGGTCCATCTGCCTTGGAGGCGAGGAACAGTGTGAGCTTCTATACGGCCTCAGCTAGGCTCTTTGCATTGGCCATCTTCTACTCTTCCAAAACTTTCAATTTGGAAAGGGACTAGGATGAGAACCAATCAACTACATGTTGTTTGTGTTCATGTGAGCATACATCACCTCCCGTTCTCGCCCAGTGAACGAGTGCCTCCTGAGTTTGAACGACCGCCTACATAGAAGATCAGGCTTAACTGATGGTAGGATTCAAAGTGCTCCAACACAACGAATTAGTTTGCTCTTGTTTTCAGAACTAATTGTTGGTTAATCTAGTTGTTTTCCTTCAGGTTCAGTTAGCTAGTGTCAAATAAATCCAGTTAGAGGTGTCAGGTTTCGTCAGTTAGGAGTCAGCTACTTTCTAGGGTCTAGAGAGGATCAAGTTTGCTTAGTCTTTGATCCGATTTTTGTGCTAAAAACTCGGTTGCCCGGATATGGGATGGCGCATCCGTTGTGGGCATCGTGTGGCTAGACACGATCGCTACCTTGTGAAAAAAAAAGAGAAGAAGAATGAGAAAATGCTACAAGTTTTGCTCGCAACGCCAAATACTCTGTCCCCCTGTTCGAACCTTGTTCTTGAGATGGATCGAGTGTGAGATCGAGAGTAGTAAGGCTACAAGTGGTATCAGAGCCTCAGATCATGGCGGGATCGAAGATGCCGCAAGCGAATAAAGATGCATCGGCGGAGAAGAAGAATCCCACAGACACAGCATTAGAGTATCTTCAGCAGGTGCCCGCGCTAAAACAACTGCTTATTTAGCGCGTGGATGAAAATTTTGCGCGCTCCAGCAGCCATTGCAACTGCAAAGACGCGCTGCATTGCAGCGCGCTGCGTTTCTCGCTATCCACAGTGGAATATTTTGGGTGTGGGCTGACACACGTGGCATCGCTCTCTCACTCGGCGAAGGACCAACCGCCCCACGTGAAGATTCACTCGCGCCCCATCCTAATACCCCCCCCCCCCATTCCACTTCGCCCCCGCCCCTGCCGCCGAAACGATTTACCCTTCAGCGATGTAGATCTGCCATGCATTGGCTCTACATCGCCGTGTCGTGCTTCTCGTGCCGGTCCGATTTACCCTCAGCTGCCATGTCGTGCTTCTCGTGCCGGGCCGATTTACCCTCAGCCGCCATGTCGTGCTTCCGCGTCACCGTGCCGTCCTCTTCTAGCCGACATGCAACTTGGCGCACTTTACGTACTCGCCAAAATGGGAGCAAGGTATGTGCCCATGTTTTCTATATTTTAGTTGTAGTTCGTACAACAAAAATAGCTCGTTAGCTCGTTAGTTTGTAGATGAGCTCGTTAGTTTGTAGATGAGGTCGTCCATCCGACGACGAATTTGATATCGAGAAAGAAGAGAACATCTCCATGATGTTGGCTTTGCGCACCAATAAAAAGCCGAAGATTGGTGGCTCGGTTTTTGGTAGACAGAAGTTGTGGAGGGAGTGAATCGAAGGCCACAACAAGTTGATGCGGGTGTATTTCAATAAAAATACAACATATCCCTAGAGCCACCTTCGTCGGCGTTTTCGGATGAGCATGGACTTATTCAAACACATCGCAAAGGAGGTGATGAAGCATGGTCCATACTTTGAGCAACGGAGGAATGCCGTGGGAGAGCTTGGTCATAGCACCTATCAAAAGGTGACAGTCGCCCTGCGTATGTTGGCATACAACATACCAACGGATCTGTTGGATGACCACGGTGAGAGTACCGCTAACATGTGTGTGAAGCAGTTTGTGGTTGCAATTGTGCAACTGTTTGGCTCCACATACTTAAGAGCCCCCACTGAAGAAGACACAGCTAGCCTTTTGGAGCAGAACGCAGCTCGGGGGTTTGTAGATATGATTGGCTCAATTGATTGTATGTATTGGAGTTGGAAGAATTGTCCTGGCTCGGGTGTTTGTAGATATGATTGGCACAATTGCTCGTTTCGTTGCTTCGTATCAACCAATTCGGTCCAATGATGCGAACGATGAGCTTCAACAAGATCTCATGGAGGAGTGGTGGAAATGAAATGGACGAGCTACTTTATTTGTTGTATTTGTTGATGGTCAACTTCTTGTATTCGTTGGTGAAACATGTATTCTATTTGTTTTATTTCCCATATACTATTTACTTGTGTTGTGAAACAATAAACTCGACGACTATTATTAATTTAATTTGATTCGTTTAATCTTGTTGAGTGGATATAAAAGTGAAAATGTTGTTTGCGCCGGCACCGCGCGCTGTAATATGCA
Organism: Lolium rigidum; assembly: GCF_022539505.1. Lineage (NCBI taxonomy): Eukaryota > Viridiplantae > Streptophyta > Magnoliopsida > Poales > Poaceae > Lolium > Lolium rigidum. Next base: position 169,798,221 of record NC_061510.1, read on the forward strand.
GCGCTGGGCTGTTTTCTGTTGCGCACAAATAAATATGTTTGCGGAGATTGTTTTCAAATTAAAATACAACAAACAATAAAACAAATAAACAAATAAATAGGGCTAGATCAAGGTGCCGCGGCATTTGCTGATAATCTTTTGATCCTCCACAAATGCTTAACGAGATCAGCTTGAAGTTGTTCGTGAACATTGTTGTCACGGATCTCTGCGTGCATGGTGGGCAACTCATGATCAACCTCCGCAAGAGGGTCCTGACACTCATAGGGACCAACATGTGTCCTGGCATGTTTCTTGCGGTTATCCTCGATGATCATGTTGTGCATGATCACACAAGCATGCATCACCTCTCACATTTGGTCGTGAGACCAGCTTAGAGCAGGGTACCGGACAATTGTGAATTGAGCTTGAAACACACCAAATGTCCGCTCGACATCCTTCATGTAAGCCTCTATCGCGAAGCAAGTGGGAATTCTTCTGACCTGATGGATTCGAGATTGTTTTGACAAAAGTGGCCCATTCTGGATATATACATCTGCTAGACAATAGCCTTTGGTATATTGGTGGCCATTGACCTCATAGTTGCATGGTGGAGCATGACCTTCCACTAGTCTGCTGAAACCGGAGACTGCTGCAACACGTTGATGTTATTGTGTGATCCCGCCATGCCAAAGAAAGAATGCCAAATCCAGAGATCATAATCTGCCACAGCTCAAGCACCACACTACAATATCCATGACGCCCTTTGTATATACCTTGCCAAGTAAACGGGCAGTTCTTCCATGACCAGTGCATGCAATCGATGCTTCCAAGCATTCCAGGGAATTCTCTGACAGCATTTTGTGCCATGGTGCTTGCAGTCTCTTCCTCAGTTGGCCCTCTCAAGTAGTATTTGCCCAACTTTCCCACCACAGCTCGACAAAACTTGTACATGTACTCAATGGCAGTAGACTCACTCATGCGAAGGTAGTCGTCTTGTGTATCGGCAGGTGCTCCGTATGCAACCATCCTCATGGCGGCGGTGCACTTCTGAATCGACGAGAACCCGACATTGCCTACAGCGTCGTGCTTGAGCATGAACTAGGGGTCGAACTCTCGAACGCTGTGGAGGATATTCATGAACAGACCCTTGCTCACCCTATATCAGCGCCAAAAATTGTCGGCATGTGTTGCAACATCTGCGAAGTAGTCGTTGTGCAGCATGGTATACCCCTCCATCCTCTGTCGGGGCTTCGACTTCTTTCTCCCCGGCCTTGATCCTCCGCGGCGCGACCTCTTCCTCTTCTCCGCCTCGGCGTTAAGCACGTCCTGGAGGAACGCGATGATCAGCAAATGCTCCCGGAGATCGTCGTCGAAGGCTTGTTTGTCTTCCAGCAGTAGGGCAATCATCTCATCGTCGCTATCCATGTCTAAAGTAAAATCAATGGTTAAAATTGCGTCGCCGCAGATGAAGTCGTATTTGAATAGGGAAGATTGATACCTTGCTTTTTCGCTAACAAGAGTGGACTGGACGGATGGACTTTTAGCGAAAACATCGAGCTAAAATCGGATGGTCCGAAAGTTTCAAATAATGTACCACCATCACCAACTCGTATAAAATAATATAGAAATAGAGATTTTCTTGAGAAAGAGCTTCATCCTCGCTATTTGATTTACATCGTGATTCAGGTTAGTCATGAGTCAAATTTGATTTGGTGATTCATCTGATTGAGAACGAAGATATTTCTTAGTCGACCGAGAAATAGTCACATCCATAAAAATATTAACATTTAAGATAGGTATTAGTAGATTTAGCGTAAGAATACTGTAGATGCTTATATTTTCTTTATATTTGATCGGGTATGTCTTCTCTACCACCGGCTTCCCCCGCAACCACCACCGTCGGCCGGACCGCCATCCACCCCACCCGTGGCCGGTGTGTTGTCACACACCTCGCTGCCCCGCCTTGCCCCAAGCTCCCCCCCCCCCCCCCTACGCCGGTCCACCGCCGCCCCGGCCATCCCTCTAAGGCTCGCCCCCTTCTTCTCCGGTGCTGGCACCCCGCACCCTAAACCCTAAGGTTCATCCTCGCCGTCGTCGTCCCCACCACGGCCAGCCGCGCCATCACCACCTCCGGCTCGGCGGACGTTCCTCCGCACCCTCCCTCCTCCCGCTCGGTGTGTGCAAGGTAGAAGACGATGCACGAATCTTGGCGCGATTTCAACGGCTGCAGATTCTACTGAGCTCTAAGGTAAATCTTAGTTTTGAAAATTAGAAAACCCGTATTTGATCCACTAAATTTATAAGCATTATTGAAAGTACCGCAAGTTTGTAAGGGCATCTCCAACCGCGCGACCCAAACAGACGCGCTGGGCCGTCCGTTTTGGATCGTTTGGGTGGCCGAGCGGACACGCGGACAGCGGCCCGCGTCCGCGTGTCCGTTTGGGTCGCACGCTGCGCCCAACGCGGCAACCCAAACAGACGCCACGTGGTTCGTCTTCAACGCGCAGTGCTGCGCCATGGCAGGCCTCCGATGGGACATCACCAATGTTCCCGCGCGCGCGAAAAGCCCTTTGGCGCGCGCTCGCGCCCAAGTTTCCCGCCCGCCGCCGGCTATAAAAGACGGCGGCGGCCAGAGACCGCAGCACACCCTCCCCGCCGTCCTCTCCCCCTCCACCTTCTCCGGCGCCATGCCGCGCACCCTGCAGGCCACGTGGGCCAAGCTCTCCCTCGCCGCCCGGGCTAGGTTCCCGCGGACGGAGGAGGAGGAGCGCGCGGACGCGCGGTGGGTCGCCGACGACGACGCGCTCCGCGTCGCTGCCGAGGCGGCGGCGAAGAAGGAAGGGGGCGCGCTCCGCGTCGCTGCCGAGGTGGCGGCGGCCGCGGACGGCTGGCACGAGACCGCGGACGGCTGGTACAAGGCCGCGGACGCCGCGGAGGAGGAGCCCGTGAACGAGGAGGACCTCGCGCTGGCCAACATTAACGCCGCCATCGAGGAGCGCCTCGCCGACCTCATGCGCGTGACGAAGGAGCACGAGGCGACCTGCCGGGCCGGTCGCCGCCGATTAGGCGACCTCCTCGGGCAGAAGAACGAGCTGCTCGCTATGCGAGCAGCCCGCCACCTCATCCAGATGCCCTCGCCCGAGCGGTGCGCCCGGGAGGCTGCTGCGTCGGCGGAGCGCGGCCGACAAGAGCGCACGTGGCGGTGGAACGGGACCCACGAGGCCCAGGCCGCCGGCCGCGTCCGCCTGGAGGCGCGCACCGCTGTGGAACGCGCCGCCCTGCGGGAACCGGAGCTATGCGGGAAGCGGATGGTGCCGCCTCAGGAGGCGGAGCGCGAGCGCGCCCGAGGCGCGCGAGCGGAATGGAGGAGGATGAAGTCCTCCGCCGCGCCACCCAGCTCATAAGCTGGAGTGGAATCCTCACGCGTACAGAACGCCCGCGTCGAGTGAAATCCACGGCCCCGTACGTATTAGGATAGAACTAGTAGGCTAAAAAAATGTAATGATTCCTTTGAATGAAAAAAATATTTCTATTTCTATGACACGCGGACCATGGGCGGACAAGGGGCGGATGCGAGCGACCAGCATTCGGCGTCCGCGGCCACGCAAACTCGCCCCAAATTTGGGCTGGGTTTGGGTCATCCCGGACGCCGCGGACATCCATTTTAGGGATGGGGACGCGCGCTGGGCCACGTTTTTGTCCGGCTCGACCCATCTGGACGCGCGGGCGCGGTTTGGGTCGCCCGGTTGGAGATGCCCTAAGGGTCAAATGCGCCGCGTGTTGGATTTTCAGCCGCCGTTGTTGTCATTTCTGTCTATATATCTGTATGGATTTCCCGAGGTGTATTGGCAGCCAGAGAGCAACTTGTTCCGTTTCTTGCATAACTACTATACTATTTGGGAACAAACATCTTTTTTCTTATAATTTTGAGGGAGGCTGGTAATTAAGGTGATGCTGACACGTGTTTCTCCCAATGGTTTGGTTTCCGTAGAAAAATTCTTGTGTACACTTTGGGTGCTCTTGCCAATTTTTTGGAAGGACAGGCCATGGTGCTACGTACTTTTCTCCCTGATGACGCTTTGCTCGGTTGGTGTTCTGTTTGTGTGTCTATAGCAGCAACTGGTCAGGATCTGTCACCGCTTTGACCCTATTTTGTATTCTCTGCGCGTGTCCCTCTCGAACGATCCAACTATTTTCGCGTCAATGCCCCGTAACCGTGGTGGAGTATTCTGGAAACTCCCCTCCTGCTTCCAAATTGCTCCTCCTACCCATCCAGTCCTACCTCGCCCCGGCATCGTCCGGCACCGACGGGCGACGCCAAGAGAGACAGGAGGAGGTGACAGCATCCAGCTCCTCCTCACTCCGCATCCTCCCTGCTCCGCGGTCCTCCTCCGCCTCACGGCGGCCGCCCCAAGATCCTCGTGGATCTCGGCTTCTGCTGCGCGTGGGCACCCGATTCCTGGCCAGTGATGTGCAGAACGAGTGCTTCAGCAGCGAGGCCACGTGAGTGCCTCCCTTACTCTCTCTGTCTCTCGCGAAGTGACGCAGCGGAGGCCCTCCTCTCCCGCCAAGTAGACAGGTAGTCCAGCTCTGGATTCCGCTACTGCGTTCAGGCAGCCGGTCGCTGCCGCCCCGTGGCTCTCCGTTGCGCTTACATCAGCTCTTGCATCTGCAAAGGCCGACCGCTGGAAGTGGTGGTGGTCGGCGGAATGAATTAGGGCAACGGCATGATGAGACTCCTTAACCCGGCAACTCAGCTACACTGTGGGGTGTTCATCACTCTATCCAGGTTGCTACCACCACCATAGATTCATGCACAGGGGTGGAGCGGCCTTGCAGCCGTGGGGAACAGCCCCCAACTCTGTTTCACCATTTGAGAAGGTGAGCTGATTAAATTGATTTCCTCCATTGGATGAAAATGCCCTATTTTTTGTGGTTTACTTATGCAAGGTTTGTGCATACTGCTCTTCAGCTCTAGATTGTTGTTTGATAGAGCTCTGAATTTGTTTAGGCATAGAATTCTGTGTGCACCTTTTTCTGTCAGTTGAGTTCTTGAAATGAATGGGGAGGTCGGTTTAGAGTTGCATCCTTCATGTTTTTTGTCAACAGGAGAACCCTAGGATTATAAGCTAATTTATGATGTTTGCATTTTCGTTCAGGTATGTAATCATCAGTATATATGATTAGTTGGTACTACGACAACCAAGGAAAATTAAGGAAGTTTGAGATATGAGATATGGGTCTTGAATTGGGAATAATCTTACTGGTTCGTTCCTATGCCACTCTCTTTTGTTTCAGGTATGTCATCATCAAATAATTTCTGTGAGCTGACATTTAAGAAAAAAGATTGTTGTCATCACTTAAGAGTTTCTATTGAAGAATTCTAAAAACTTCTTTATGCTTAAGGCAGTGAAGGGAATGATGTGCTTTCACCCTCACATTTGCTATAAAATTTTGTTCAAGGAACTAAGCGTTTTGGAGGAATGGGAGTTCTGTGGACATCTCACCCATTGGTAAAATTATTAATCCGTGATTTCACTTACTTGGTAAACTTGCAGGGCCAAAGTTTGGACTCTTTAGTCAAAGATTACTTGTTTATCCCTCATTGGAAAGTTTCATGGCTTAATATATCTGCTTTTAATAGCTGTTATCCTTCCCCTCACTCAATTTTTCGTTTGTTTTTTCAGTTGAGCTCCTGTAGTTAGTATTTCCTAAATGCTGCCATTTTCTTAATATGGCTGTACATTCATGTATCTATGACAGGCAAAGATGAAGCAGACATGTACTTGCCCAAGGTAAGAAATACTTTTTCTCAATTGCTACATATAAATCCATAGTGTTCTAGATTATAGTAAATCCAACTATAGTATGAATTACTATTAACGAGTTACTAATTCATTAGCATTTAGCAACATAGTTAGTTTTTTATGTTGTTATTAGTGAGTACGCTAATTCTCTTCGTTTGGCTTTATATTGTTTTACCTGCATCACCATTTCTTGCTTTCTACATGTAGAGTTGAGCTTATGTGATGCATGTTTCAAACATGCAACTCATTGTGTTGTTGCTCTGTAATAGTTCAGTTATTAAGCATTGCTAATATTTTTACTTCTTCATTCCCATGGTTCAGACTTCAGATATGGAAGAGTGATGCTGGTCGTCACTTATTAAGTCATCTTTGGGAAATTAATATGGACATGAAAACTAAGTTCAACAATATGACACACTAAGCTGTAATTAGGTCGTCACTTATTAAGACGTCTTTGTTCTCTACTCCTTGGTTATACAAATAGGATTTATGATTTTTTTTTAAAATGTTTAAAGTTGCTTCGTCTGCACTTGCTTATTCATCTATGCACTGAGATTACCTTGCAGAAACTGTATTATCACTTTTTTAGAGACGGAGGCCACAAAAACTGTTAGGCAGGTTGCTGTTTTTGTCGATCGATTCAACAAGAGAAAACTTGGGTAAATAGTAGTGTCTGACAACTGGTAGGTTGTTGTGTGTTGACAGTTCTGAATCGCTTAATGTAATACGGTTTACTGAATATTTGTAGTACCTGACAGGTGCTAGGCTGATGTACTGAATATTTGTAGCACCTGACAAGTGCTGGGCTGTAGTCTGTTGACAGTTCTGAATCATTTGATGCAATATGGTTTCCTGACTATATGTTACTACAAACAAATCAGCAAAGGGTTCTGAATCATTTGATGCAATATGGTTTCCTGACTATTTGTTACTACAAATAAATCGGCAAAGCACAAGTAAGTTGTAATACTAGCATACCTCCCATTTGTAAAGCATAATTTTGTGGTACTACTAGCATACCTAAAATTTATACAATCTTTTTAAGCCGATGAATGTAACAATCACAAATGCCGTTGAGACAAATGAATTGGTGCATTTTTAAACTTCGTTTCATGATTTTTGGCCAAATGTGGCTGACACAGCTTACCCTACTCAAAATACCCTTGCAAGCTAGATATGTCATATATTCTCATAGGCCCTTCATCCAGACACCTCTATCCTTACTGTGCACAATGTGGCCTTTGGCTTTGGGTGGAGGCTACAGGATCAAGCAAACAGATCTTTGGCAGTGAGGAACCACTGGGCGTCAGAAGAAAGCTAGATATGTCATGTTTTCCTACATCGTTCATCTGAACATGTATACTTGCTGTAAAATATGCTGTTATGTTCAAATCAATTATCAAAACAAGTATAAACTATCAGTAGTTTGGATTGTTCATTCTTTCTGGACATAAGTAGGTGGATATTTTGGTTCTAGGTTCAACCACTAATGCCAGTGGGAAAACACCACACAATTTCTATTTGTTGATTTATTTTCAAAACTTCTCTATGCTAGAAATCCATACACCTCTATACAATGTTGAATGGCTTGCAAAGTGTTTCCGTGTAGCACTAGATGAATGTTTCAACATTCTTTTCTTGAAAGTGTAAACTTCTGTATGATTTCTTGCTGTGATGGTATTTGTCGTAGCAAGCAGAAAATAAATTTGGTCTTCACTCGCTGATATGTCAGGTGAATTTGTTTTTCTACGCCCTGTAAATTTGATTTCTTTCTTTGAGGGTGGCATGTAACTGGTAGCCAAGTCTTTGTTCAGGTAAAGTTGGTCTCCACAGCAAGAACCAGTCGCAATAAATTTAACTGGTAACCAAGTTTTTTTTCCTTTATGCCATATATTCGAAGGTAGTAATCCCAACTTCCTGCTTAAACTTTTACAGCTTCATTCCCCTATAACAAATGACATTGTTGCAGGAGAGATTTGTCCATGGTTGCAACTGCTACACCAGCAAAGTCCGTCAGCTCCTATTAATAGAAGACATCCTATTTCAACGAACTACTATCCTGTATGTAGTCTTTAGTTCTTATAAGGAGTTAAGGTCTGCCACCAACACTTCTTATGGCCTACTTTAATCCTGGAGCTCCAATCCTCCATACTGTGTTGATTAAAGGTCGATATAGTTATTACATATTTATATCTACGAGTCACCGCTCAGGTAGTGCATCCAACTGAATTGCTACATTTCACCCCAATTTCTTGACATGGCAGCATTGACAAGTATTCTTCAGCAGTAATCTTGCACTCTTAAGTCTGATACCTACTTTGCATCCCTCCCACAGGCATGTGTGTTTATTGAAGAAAATATGCATGTTCTGTCCATGTATGGTTCAAGCTGTTAAATAGCAGAGCCTTCGTTGTGTACATCACCAAGAACTATCCATGTATGTTCCTTTACAAACTATTATCGATTTCCTTTAAATTTGTGTACATCACCAAGAACTATCCATGTATGTTCCTTTACAAACTATTATCGATTTCCTTTAAATGGTGAATTTGCACTGAGGGAGTAGGAACTGTTACAGTGGACACCCACTGGTTCCTTTTGCTTTGCTCAAGACACACATTACAACAACCGCTCTGTATGGTGTGTTACTCTAGAGTTATTAATTTCAACCTTTTTCCTTTAACCCTAATCTGTTTGATCAGTCGTTTAGTGATCAGTTTTGTAATCTGGAAAAAAAAAGGATTGAATGACCGCTTCTATCATGATTACCATAGATATTCTGTTTTCAGCTATCCTAATAATTCTATTAATTGCAGCAATTCTGAGTGAAGTGACATGTACTCACCTGAAAAGTTTGACCAAGTAGTATGACCATGCAGCGTGTAGTTTTCTTGATGGGATTTGTTTTTTTAATATTGTTAACTATCTCTCTTGAATATATGAACCTTCCAGATGATACTACCAACAAGTATTTTTTTAGATTATATCAACCAAAGAAGGCAATCCATTATTTTTCTCTTTTTTCTTACTGATTGCAGTACAAGAAACTAGAGTTTGAAGTACATGTGCCATGGTGATCCGATTGGTAAAATAGAATAATCTGTATTTACTTTGCTCCGCTTTCCCTGAAATTAGTCGGTTGTTTTTGGTTACTAATGCATAGGCTCATGGCTTGATATGCTAAAACATGGATGAAAACTAGACCAGTTTACATGAGGCAATTGTACAACGTAGACTCACGGCCTCAACTCGCAGCTACCACATGGGCGCGGCGTGCCGCCACGCCATTACATGCTAGTTACTTTAACCCAACGTCTGCATCTACACTTTGCAATATAAGATAAAATTCCTTGACTTCATCCAGCTAGCCCAGCCGTAGTTTGACTGGACCAAGCTCGGCAGTCAGAGGCCATGGACATGGACCAGCTCTCTTACGGAAGCTTCGGCTTGATCGCCTTAGCCACGATTCTCTTCTCGCTGGTTCTGAGGCAGGCTCTGGGTGGTAAGGACACCGGAGCCAAGCTTCCCCCAGGTCCATGGAACCTCATTCACGTCAGCCGACGCCGCCCCCCAGTCCTCGTCCGGCGGGTGATCAGACACCGGTACCGCCCCCCAATCCACCTCCGGCGAAGAAGCAGAAGCAGTCCTGGGTTATTAACCCGGACCCTTATGTACCTAGAACCACAAAGATACCAGAGCCATCACTGAAGCCTCTCATCCCGAGGCCTTGGGAACTTAGTGTCGAGGAAAATGCAGCGGCCGTGGCTGCTCAGCATGAGAAATGGAAGGAGGAGTGCAAGAAGAAAAGAGAGGGCGAGCCCAAGCCGGTATATTCGACAAGCAAAAGCGAGTGGGCTAAGTCATTTTTGAACACACCGTCCCAAGCCGCGAAGAATCTGCTCGACGACTATTTACGTGAACTTCGTAGGCAAGCACTCGCGTTCAAGAGGAACCAAGAGTTGGCGGAGAAGAAAGCCTTGGAGGACGAGGCCGAGACAAAATTAGAAAGGGGGAAAGAAGTTGCCCAGCTCGGGGAACAAAGTAAACAATCGATCGCCCCGCTCATAGTGCAAGCCGCCGGTCGGATGCCCCCGATATCATAGCAGCTGCGGCAGCTTATGGATTGACCGTAACGAGTGCCAGAGAACAAGCGGCCGACTTAGGTATCACTCTTCGTGCACTGTTAGGCCTTGATGAGGCGCCAATGAAGGACGTAGTATTTACATATGTGAAGAATGGCCCTCTCATCGAGCCTGCGCAAGAAGAGGATCTACCTCGACAAATGAAAGGTCTGCTAAATTGGTACAAGGGTTACATAAAACATAAAAACGCCAAAGACTATATCTATGCGGAAGTTAGATATGAGCATCACTTCAAACGTTACTGGGTACAAATTCATCTGAGTGAATTGTTCCAGCTGTTCAATCTGCGCGACCTCGACAAATCTATCATCAGTTGCTACGTTACGTAAGTGATTTATTAATTTCTACCCCATCTCGTTCATTGCCTGCACTATATATATATATATATATATTGTCCTAACTATCTTGTTGTGTACGCTATTATGCGGAATGAAGAAGCGGGAAATGCGAATAAGGAACATCCATGATGTTGGGTTCATTGACCCACACATCGTTAATTCATATGTGTTAGAACACCACCCCGCCGACGTGGAGGATGACTCGTGGCGGTTTATTAGAAAACAGACAACGGAAAAGTGATATTCTATTTCCTTACCATTTTGGGTGAGTGTTTACATCTTGAGCACATTCTCTTTTGTTTACTCCATGCATGGTATGTGGCTAATCGATGAGTTATGCATGATTGTGCATGTATCGTGTCCGCGAGGTTCCACTTGGATTCTTATGGTAATTAAAGTTCAGACCTCCTCGGTTCTCGTCCACGACTCTACGAATATGGATCCGGCGCTTTGGGGCGACATGAGAAAAATGATGCAAAAGTAATTATTTTCATTCATTTGCGCTCTATATCGATCGGCCTATTTCGTTCATCATTTCCTAATATCAAGTAACTAATTAATAACTCTCTTGTTTATTTAATTTTCTTTGCCTCGTAGGGTTTGGAGACGGTTCGTAGATACCAAGGTCGGTGAATTCAAAAAAGAGCTACATTTTAAAATGGCGGTGCGGACGGCAGGGATATTCGGCCACGGGGACCAATCTATGTGGATACTATGTTTGTGAGAGGATCCGGAGATGCTGCAATGAGCGGGACCCGAAGTGTGAGAACAACACCATGAGGAATAACCTCCGGAAGACGCTTAGTCCGAAGCTCGCTTCCGACCACTTCAAGAGGAACTAGGCTGGATGGTTGGCGAGGGAAGTCATCGATCCTAGAGGAGAACACTATTACGATGACGTAGAACTTTATATGCACCGGAATTTGTAACTAACTTGTTCAAAATTGTATATGGTCATCCGATATTGAATATATATTGTATATGGTCATCCGATATTGAATATATATTGTATATTCCTCTTGAATTCTTTTTGGTTCTAATTTCAAATTTGTTTGAAATTGTACATTCATATGCATGTATGTATACGATGCAAGTAGAATATGTGAAACTCCTTCAAAATTAAAACCCAAAAGAAATAAAATAATACAAATTAAAAAGAAACCAGATTTAGGGGAGGGGGGCTAAACCCTAAACCTCGCGGAGGCCTTTAGTCACGGTTGGCCGGAAGAACCGCGACTAAAGGTCCTCCGCTCACAGCGCTCGCCTGCGGCCCACGTGGACGGGCCTTTAGTCGCGGTTCGTAAGGAACCGCGACTAAAGGGGGGGGCCTTTAGTCGCGCTACTTTGGTCGCGGTTGCGCCACCGCGACTAATGGCAGTTGCCAACCGCGACCAAAGCCCCTTTTTCCACCAGTGTCCCGTCATCGGCAGCCTCCACCACCTTGCCAGCACGAAGCTGGGGCACCGCGCTTTGCTCCGCCTGTCCCGCCGGCACGGCCCGCTGATGCTGCTCAAGCTCGGCGAGGTGCCCACCGTGATCGCGTCCACCCCTGAGGCTGCCATGGAGGTGCTGAAGACAAACGATCTGGCCATGGCGACCCGTCCGAGCGGCCCCACGCTGGACATCGTCAGCTCCGGTGGCAAAGGCCTCCTCTTCGCGCCCTACGACGAGCACTGGCGGCAGATGCGCAAGGTATGCGTCGTCGAGCTTCTCAGCACGAGGCAGGTGTGGCGTATCGAGTCCATCAAGCAGGACGAGGTGGCGTACCTCATCGAGTCCGTCGCTGCTGCACCTTCGGTCTTCAACCTCGGCAAGGCGCTAGCCAATCTGACGAGCAACATCATCGCGAGGGCGGCCTTCGGCGGCAAGTGCCCGCGGCGGGAGGAGTACCTCGGGAGCTCAGCGGGATGACTATGCTTCGGGAGGGTTCGGCCTGGTGGACTGTTCCCGTCGTCTCGGGCTGGTGCGATGGCTGAGCGGCAACGAGCGCGACATGAGAGGAGCCACGCCGGGTGCACGAGAATCCGGGAGACATCATCGAGGAGCGCAAGCGAGAGGAAACCAAGCACCTGCGGCATAAGAGACGACGAGGACCTGCTCGACGTGCTTCTCAGGCTGCAGAAGGAAGACACTCTCCGCTTACCCCTGACGTCGGAGATCATCGGCGCCCTCATCTTCGTAAGCGAACCCTTCCTCATAGTATCACTTTGGAACAGACATTGAAGCTCCCAGAATATATATCAGTATCATGATTCCAGGACATATTTGGAGCTGCTACCGAGCACCACGAGCTGCTACGTTAGAATGGGCCATGGCGGAGCTCATCCACAACCCGCAAACGATGGCAAGGGCGAAACTCGAAGTCCGAGAGAGGCTGGGAAAGGGCAGATCCACGGTCACGAACGCAGACCTCCGCGACCTCCGCTACCTCCAGATGGTTATCAAGGAGACGTTAAGGCTTCATCCCGCCGCAGCGCTGATCCACCGGGCAAGCCTGCAAAATTGCCAGGTCATGGGCTACGCCATACCAAAGGGCACCCATGTCACCATAAACGCCTTCGCGGTAGGGAGGGACCCGGCACACTGGGGGGAGGACGCGGAGGAGTTCGAGGCCGGAGAGGTTCGAGGAGACCGGCGCCACCGGCGTGGAGTACAAGCAGGGGGCACGAGATGGAGTTCATCCCGTTTGGAGCGGGCCGTAGGCAGTGCCCCGGGGCCCTGTTCGCCACCTCCACCATCGAGCTTGTGCTGGCTAACCTCTTGTACCACTTTGACTGGGCGATTCCGGCTGGGGCAGGCCCGGAGACACTGGACATGAGCGAGGTGTTTGGGATCATCTTGCATGCCAAGTCCAGCCTCTGCCTGGAGGCGGTCAGAAGCTCGCCATCTACAGAAGTGTCTGTGTCTTAGAAATGGTAGCTAACATCCCAAAAGCTCTACTGGTTGCGCAAGCAGGCTGTAATAACACATAATGTCCATCATTTTCAAATCTCTGAACTATGTACTCCATCAATTCATTTTAAGATGAGTTGCCCCAATACTATGTTTATTTATTTTGCTATTTATTTAAGAAGATTTGTGCTTCCATAGACCCCCAAATTTTAAACAGTGTAAAACGTTTCAGTCTTGTGGGTCTATGGAAGCACATGCCAATAATTTGTAGCTCCCAAGCTCCGATGATCTTGCTTTCTATTTATTTTATTTTGAAAAGTTCATTTTAAAATACATGTCTCCAAATATTCTGATAAGAAAACAGACAAGTGTATAGTTTGTACGACCAAGGTTTCATCCAAATATCTTTTCATATGTGATATGCACAAAAAAGACAAATCTTTTGTAAGTTAAAAATGAGTTGTTTTTTGTCTTTCCAAAGCCACGATTTTTGTGTAGCCTACAATATAGTGCTCCCTCTGTTCCATAATTCTTGTCGTTTGTTTTAGTTCAAACTTGAACTACAATCATGACAAGAATTATGGAACAGAGGGAATAACATATTATCTAGCACAACTCTGCAGATATGTGAATAGCATGTGTATGTATTCACTTTTTTTTCTTTTTTGAAACTTTCAAGATACCATTTTTTGAATGCCAGCAGAATCATGCAATTATTTGTAATATATCAGCAGACTCTGCTGCTCCATATATGCGAAAATGCTAAGCATGAAAAGACAAGCGTTACCACTATGAGTAGCTACAATCTACTGGTGGGGAGAACAAAACGTGTAGATAAGAGATTTGTATGAATAAAGTTGTTTCAAACACCTTTTTTCATGTAGTATCAATTCTCACCTTTTGAGAAAGAAATAAGTCTTCGGATGTAATGTCACCGGCGGTCAAATGCCCCCATGATATTGTTCAAGATTGATGCATGGTCCAGCATTTGACCAATACGCATGATGGAGGAGAAAGGGATGTAAACATAAGCAGGATTCCATCCAAAACTAGAGCTAACGATTTCTGCACCAAGCTGTAGAGTTGCAACGGGGAGGGAAATGCTTATATGGTGGTAACAGGAGGGAAGTGCTTTAGTCCCTTACCAAAATCGCTAGCTGCTGTTGCAGTTAAAGCCATGATTAAGACTCTAGGGACGTTCTGATTGAGCCATACGAGACCTTGGTAATCTGGACAGAAGTCATGTCCCCATTGACTGGTATAGAAATGAAACTCAGCATTCAGCGATGTGGCAGGAAAAAACTGCTTCTGAAAGAATCAACACAGAATGCTAGATTTAGGCATTACCTTACACAATGAGCTTCACCAATATAAATCTTGCTAGCAATCCCTATCAGAAGGTACAGTTTAGAAAGGAAAAATTCTAGTACAGGAAGTAGCATTTCGGCAATGTAATATAAGATCAGTACCCTATGGTGTAAGCCTCTTAGGATCTCCATAAAGTAGATTCCTGCTATTATTTCCTGTGTGACTTAAGGCGTGCCATTTCTGCAAGAACATGAGAACTTGAGTTACAAAACAAATGTTACGCTTTTTTTAAAGCCGTACGCTGCAAGAAATATAGGGAAGAAAATTCAGCAATAAGGTACACTAGAGATCAAATGAGCTAATAATACTTCACCTAAGCTCTTGGATAACCACATATGACTGAGGATTCAAGAATGCTGCTTGTATCCAAACTTGAATGTTAATGCAACAACCTGATCCTGGACAAGTGACGATGTGAAAATGGCAAAGAAAATTCGCAATGACTGGGTGTAATGATGCAGGGAGCTGCAACGGTGTAAATACAAATGAAGTTTCTGGGTCTTGACATGAAGAAAGGTTAAAAGAACACAGTAGAGCAAGGAAAAATTTAGAGCAAGGCAAAATTTTCCGAATGATAACACAAGTTCTTTAAACGTTCACCCCTCAATCAAGAGCCCAACTGACATCCTTTTTAGGACTATGTTTTGCAATGTGAAAAGACACAAAGCCAAACCGGTCGAACCAATGCTTTGCCATGAGTACGCTCTGAAGGAAGGCTGGTATTTTTTTACAATTCTGTGTGTCACTGAGTTGATATTGTGAAGCTTAAATTTTCCGTGCATCATCCAAGTTGCATGCAAGGTTATGGAATTCGGTTAGAAAATCAACAGTACTCTGAGAAAGTATGACAAACCCACAACTGACCAAAGGCTACGCAGATTGTGGTTATAAAAGTAATGCAAATTGCTGTACCTTATTGAGACTCACCTCACTAAGAATAGGTTACTCTTGCAAATGCTTAAACAAGCCTGCATGGAAGGAAAAACACAATTCCCAAAAGCTAAACCCAGGAAAGAATAGGTCTGTGGTTAAGTTTTCATCGATCAATTGATGTATGACATGTTTCTTAATTGAATTAATACTAGATTCCAATTTCTTAACGATGATGGCATGTGAAACATTAGCAGGCACGTATCGGATAACATAGCATACCTTGAAAGTACTAAAATGGATTAAGCAAATGAGCATGAAGGACAGAAAGTTGCAGGTTGTCACGAGATAGCAAAGAAGATATGAAAGCTGATCTTTCTTGTTTGCAGCCTATACAGTTAGGGAAATACTTTTGTACTTACATGCATGGGCTATACAGTAGTATATATAACATGACCGTATCGTTTCAATTTTCTTACTACTACACTTGACTGTTATACAAAAATTATATTAATAGCTTACCCAGAAAAAATGGCCAATTAAAGTATGACATGGTTCTTGGTTGAACTAATACCATTTCATTTTAACCCTTTTGCCCCTTTCACTACAACACTAACCCTGTTCAATGCTAATGGCACAATGAAGACATCCTGCCAAACCCCAGCATATCTTCAAAGTTCAAACTATCAAAAGTGGGTCGAGGGTCAAGGACAGAACACTGTACCTAGTTATGAGGTAGAAAATGTATGTGGAAGGTAATTTGACATGCAATCTATACAGTTATGTAGTTTCAGTTTCCCATCTAACAATGAACACTCAATATGGAAAATGCCATTAACAGCTTATACAGAAGAAATGGGTAAACCACACAAAAATACACATAAAGAGAAGAAATACAACTGGAATCTAAATTCACACTTAGATATCTTATACTAACTCCTTTCGCAAAAACAACATGCATCTTTTTTCTGAATACTGAAGTAATGTTAACTTTGACCCAGCTTCTAGAAAAGACTATTGACAACTCTAATACTATGTAAATATAATATGAAAATTAGTTTCATTATGTATTTAATGATACTGATTTGACATTGAAGATGCTAATAGTTTTTTATAAACCTGGTCAATCTTGACATTGTTTGACTTTGACCAAAATCTATAAACCTTCTTTTGAGAAACCCTGTCACCTTCTAATCCATAATAAAAAGTGACCGAAAATAGTAACACAAGGTTAAAAAAGATCGACTTTACAACATATAACATAACTCTTCAGTCTGTTTACAAAACCAAATGGTCAGAGAGGCAAAAACATTAACAGCAACGTGCAATCCTGATGCACCTTTTTCTGCCCAGGTTGATTGCTTCCTACACTGATTCCATCAAACTGGAACCAGGAAGTTTCTTTAAACCACTTTCGTTAGTGCTAGCCCGTAAATTAGCAGATTCATTCCACTGTCCTTCCTGAGCATACACATCTGAAATTAAAGCATAAGTACCTGGGTTCTGTGGTCCGTGCTCAAGGATCTCTTTGCTAATAGTATGTCCAAGCAGTGTATTTCCGTGAGTTCTGCAAGCAGAGAGTAGAGCAAGATATATATTGGATTTATCAGTTAACAAGGATAGCTTTAGAAACTTGTATCCTTCTTCCAAATGCCCTGCCCGGCCCAATAAGTCAACAATGCAACCATAATGCTCTTCTTGGGGATGAACTGAATACACTGAGGTCATTGACTGAAAAATAGACCAACCCTCCTTAACAAGACCAGCATGGCTGCAGGCAGAAAGCACAGAAGAGAATGTTAACTCATCAGGCTTATTTTTTTCTCTACCATCTTCTTGAACATTTCAAGAACCTTAATATAATATCCATGCATCCCATAAGCACTGATCATTGTATTCCATGAATCCAGGTTTTTGTGCTCCAAACTATAGAACAAAGCTTCTGATAAATCCAACCTTCCACATTTAGCATATGCAGTTATCAAAGAATTTGTTATAATCGCATCTTTCTCAATAAAGGCATGGTAAACAAAACAATGTATTTGTTTTACACCCTTCAGATGCCCAAGCTGAGAAACGGCCTGAACTGCATAGGTAAGAGTGATGGAGTCAGGCTTCTCCCCATGTTGCTGCATTAATTGGTGTAATCCGACCACCTCATCTCCTTGGCCCAATGATAAGAATCCCTTCATCATGGCTGTCCATGAAACCAAGTTTCTCTTTTCCAATGAATCAAATACAATCTTTGCCGCAACTATTTCTCTACAGATTGAATACATATGTAGAATCTGATTTGCAATGCCCATATCTGAAGAAAAGCCATGTCTAATTGCGACCCCGTGAATCCACCTCCCTCTTACTAAATCTCTTTGATCAGCAAAAGCTGCAACCAGGCAAAGAACAGTTGCAGAATTTGGTGCAATGCATTCCTTCATCATGTGATTGAGTAATGCGGTGGCCTCCTCTGCCATGCCGTTTTGCAGATAACCATATAGCATCGCGTTATAGGAGACTGTGTCTTTAACCGTCAGTTGATCAAAGAGATGCCTTGATCTTGCAACTCTTTTGCACTTGGAGTACACCTCGATAAGAGCAGTGGTCAAAACGAGATCCATAGGTATAGTTCTTTTCATCAAGTAGGCATGAATACTAGCTGCATAGCCAGAATAGCATAGCTCAGCACAGGCAGAAAGAACACTTGCAAAGGTTACTGAATCTGGAGTTACTTTATGGTCATGCAGCATTACAGAAAAATGCTGGATTGCATCCCAACTCTGTTGAGTTCTGATCAGACCAGAAAGCACGGCATTCCATGAAGCCACCGATCCGTTTGAATTCTTCAAGAGGGCAGATGCCAAATGATAAGCTTCACATCGAGCATACATGTCAACAAGGCTTGTCTCTAGGACTTCATCTGAGACACCAATTCCTCTCCTTATGGAATAACAGTGCACTGATTTACCCTCTCGGATTGCTTCCAAATTCCCAGCAACTTGCAATAAGCTTACGAGTGTCACACGGTTTATTTCCAGGCCATTCCTTATCATATCACCGGCAATTTCGAATGCATTCCACGCAGTCGAATCCACAACATCAGAATAAGCAGAGATCATCGAAGTGTAAGCAACAATATCCTTGTCGGAGATGTCTTCGAACACTTCCTGTGAATCATCCATCTTGCCAAGCTTGGAGTACAACCCAATGAGGGAGGAACCGACAAATTTATCCGCACTCAGGCCAAGCTTCAGAGAATCTACATGCAATCCTTGTCCCAGAAACAAATTCCTGAGCTCGGTGCAGCTCTTCAAACCAAAGGTAATAGTTTTTCCATCCAAACAAATCCGATGCAACTTCAATCTCCTGTACAAAGCAATCACTTCTTCCAAATAACCAGCTCTAAAATAATCGACCATGGCAGAATTCCATAGTGCAAGATCATCATTTAAAATCCTCTGAAAAACAAGCCTTGAATCTGGCAAGGCTCCTAAATGTGCATAGGAGCCAAGAATCTTAGAGCCAAGTGCCACATCCCAGCCAAATCCGTGAGCCAAAACACGAGCATGGAGCTTCCTCAGAGACCAAACATCAGCACAGCTCTGGACCAGCCGAGCAAACTTTTCGATGTCGCCTATCTTACTAGTAGAACCCAACGCTGTACCGGCGGTAGATCCTGATAGCCTCTTAGGCGGTTTCAGCACAACAACCTTATAGAACTTTGAAACAGCCTTTCCAGAAAGTTTTTTTACTAGAAGCATTGCTAGCATCCCCGTGGTTGTGCACGCAGGCAAATGAGGAGCGACAAAACGGCCGCGAATTCAGTAGCATGATTTATCTTACGCTGCACCTCCTGGGACAGAACATACACATGAACCCAATAAGCGGCAGAACATAGATAATCAGCGAGTTGAAATGTTACAGCATAGAACTAGTGCCAAATCACGTCGGAGTCAAAGCTAAAAACAGTATAAGTTCTGACGACTGTACCGTAGTATTCGTGCGCCACGCGACCTGTCGCTCGCGAGCACCGACACCTCCGCCGGCAGAGGCAAGCCGCTGCTTATTGACCCCGACGATTGCAACTCCAGGCGTGGGGCAACGCCTGCGGGGCGGCTGCAGGCTCAATTTCGCGCGACGCTGGAGAAGGGAGTAAATCTCGGTAGCCTCTCCGTCTCCGGCGCTGGCGAGGCGACCTGCTGGCGGCGGCGCGAGCGCCGGTGGCTTAGATAATTAGGCTTAGGGCCCGTTCGGGAGCCCTCCACAACAATGCTACACTTCCGGGCCTGTTGGGTTACGGGGATCACGTCCGAATAGGTTGCTGCGTGAAATCCAGCACTCGTCGGCCCAACTCACAAGTATTTGTGTTCGGCAACGGACCGATTTTTTTCCAGGATTTTTTTAACATGGAACACATATACAGTATATTCTTTTATTAAAGCACAGCTAAATCCTTTTTTGCGAACTGAAACTTATATTACTCAAATCAGGAATTAAATCTTGGTAGCACAAACTTGCTAAACCATCTGGGCCAGAGCAAAGCCATAAAACCGTACGACAAGAAGTTCTAGCGGTATTGGCTAAAAAATGACTAGAGCTATTCTCACTATGATTAACATGAGTAATATAAGTCTGGTAGACTTTCAGTAGAGACTTGATCTCTTCTTCCATTGGTGCGTGACCGTGAACGGACCGATCCACACCTTCAGACCTCAACATCTTCGCCATCTCAAGACAGTTAGTTTCAACCAAGATCGGCAAGTTACACCAATTCATGCTAAGCGATAAACCTTCCATGATCGTATGTAATTCTGAGCCCAAGGGATCTCTGCATGACTGAAGTTGTAAACACGCCGAGAAGATAATGTTACCACCATGATCTCGTGCAATCATCCCTGCAATCATCCCTGCTCATGCATCTCCTGTAGGATCGAATGGTCCGTCAACATTGAGCTTACACCACCCAACTAGTGGAGGCGACCAATGCACAGGTGGTTTAATAATATTGTAAACATGCTCATGAAAATGTTGCTCATCCGGATAAAAGATATAGTTGCCATTCATGATATCCACGGTAGCATGACACTTGATATTTATTAGGACTCCCAGATAGCTCACTAAAAAACGACGAGATAGCTCATGGTAGCAACGGTATATCATGGACAACTTCATTGCGGACATTACAGATACGCCATATGATTAGCAAGATCATACATATTTCATTGCTTGAAGAGTCTCTTATTAGATTGAGCACCCACTCCCACTCGATCCCTGTATTCACAATTTTCTCTATAGGTGGAAGACGCTGATGTCTACGCACGCTTCTATTCCTGTAGACAGTGTTGGGCCTCCAAGAGCAGAGGTTTGTAGAACAGCAGCAAGTTTCCCTTAAGTGAATCACCCAAGGTTTATCGAACTCAGGGAGGTAGAGGTTAAAGATATCCCTCTCAAGCAACCCCTGCAATTAAGATACAAGAAGTCTCTTGTGTCCCCAACACACCTAATACACTTGTCGGATGTATAGGTGCACTAGTTCGACGAAGAGATAGTGAAATACAAGTAATGTGGATGATTATAAGTAGTAATTGCAATCTGAAATAAAAATGGCAGCAAGCGAACATGTAGCGAGAACTTGTTGGAAACGGTGTTTCAATGCTTAGAAACAAGGCCTAGGGATCATACTTTCACTAGTGGACACTCTCAACAATGATCACATAATTGAATAAATAAATGCTACTCTCAAACACTCTCTTGTTGGATAACAAACACCATTCATTGTGTAGGGCTGCAAAAGCACACCTCAAGCCGGAGTAAACAAGCTCCACAACGTCATAAAGGAATCACACACGATGCGCACACTGTCACCATCACACCGTGGAGAGTGAATCCGGAGTTCATATTAAAGTAACCTCTAGAGTGCATAATAGACAAGAGTAACATCTACATATTCAACTAGATTACAAAGCTCATGATCACATAAAGATCACACCATGGGAGAGAGAGATGAACCACATAGCTACCGGTAGAGCCCTCGGCCTCGGGGGAGAACTACTCCCTCCTCATCATGGGAGACAGCAACGGCGATGAAGATGGCGATGGAGTCGATGGAGATGGATTCCGAGGGCACTTCCCCGTCCCGGCGGCGTGCCGGAACAGAGACTTCTGTCCCCCGAACTTGGCTTCGCGATGGCGGCGGCTACGTAACTTTTCGTGGAATATGACTGATCTTTTTAGGGTTTTCGCGACGGAAGGAATATATAGGCGAAAGGGCGGCGCGAGGGGGTGCCCGAGGGGCCCACCCCATAAGGCGGCGCGCCCCCCCTCTTGGCCGCGCCGGCCTATGGTGTGGAGGCCGTGGGCCTCCCCTAGCTTGCCCTTACGGCTCCGTGTGCCCCTCGGAAAAATAGGAGGTTTGTCTTTTGTTTCGTTCAATTCCGAGAATATTTCCCGTGTAGGATTTCTGAGACCAAAAACAGCGAGAAAACGAGAGCCGGCGCTTCGGCATCTTGTTAATAGGTTAGTACCGAAAAATGCATCAAAATGATATAAAGTATGGATAAAACATGTAGATATTGTCATAAAACTAGCATGGAACATAAGAAATTATAGATACGTTTGAGACGTATCAAGCATCCCCAAGCTTAGTTCCTACTCGCCCTCGAGTAGGTAAACGATAAAAAGAATAATTTCCGAAGTGACATGCTACCAACATAATCTTGATCAATACTATTGTAAAGCATATGAGATGAATGAAGTGACTCAAAGCAATGGTCTATAGTTTGCTAACAAAAAGATAATGACTAAACAATCTGAATCATATAGCAAAGACTTTTCATGAATAGTACTTTCAAGACAAGCATCAAAAAGTCTTGCATAAGAGTTAACTCATAAAGCAATAGATTCTTAATAGAAGGTTTTGAAGCAACACAAAGGAAGATTTAAGTTTCAGTGAGTTGCTTTCAACTTTCAAGATGTATATCTCATGGATAATTGTCAACACAAAGTAATATGATGAGTGCAAATAAGCAAGTATGTAAGAATTAATGCACACAGTTGACACAAGTGTTTGCTTCTAAGATAGAAAGAAGTAGGTAAAGCTGACTCAACATAAAGTAAAAGAAAGGCCCTTCGCGAGAGGGAAGCGGGGATTACTCATGTGCTAGAGCTTTTTATTTTGAAAACATGGAAACAATTGTGTCAACGGTAGTAATAATTAATATGGGTTATGTATAAAACTCCCTATAAGTTGCAAGCCCCATGCATCGAATACTAATAGTGCCCGCTCCTTGTCCTAATTAGCTCGGATTTCCATGGATTATCATTGCATTACATATGTTTCAACCAAGTGTCACAAAGGGTACCTCTATGCCACCTGTACAAAGGTCCAAGGAGATAAATCACATTTGATTTCTCGATTTTGATAGATCTCAACTTGAGGACATCCATACCGGGACAACATAGAAAACGAGATAATGGACTCCTTTTTTATGCTTTAAGCATTCAACAACGAGATAATATTCTCATAAGAGATTTGAGGATTAATGTCCAAGCTGAAACTTCCACCATGATACATGGCTTTGGTTGGCGGCCCAATGTTCTTCTCTAACAATATGCATACTCAAACCATTTCAAATCATGGAAAATCTCCCTTACTTCAGACAAGAAGAACATGCATATCAACTCACATGATATTCAACAAAGGTGTGACAGGTTGATGGCGTCCCCGAAACATGGTTACCGCTCAACAAGCAACTTATAAGAACTAAGATACATAAGCGACATATTCTTTACTACAATAGTTTTTTAGGCTACTTTCCCATGAGCTATGTATTGCAAAGACAAGGAATGAATTTTTTTAAAGGTAGCACGCAAGCAATTTACTTTGGAATGGCAGAAAAATACCACATAGTAGGTAGTTATGGTGGACACAAATGGCATAAGTTTTGGCTCAAGGTTTTGGATGCACGAGAAGCATTCCCTCTCGGTACAAGGCTTTGGCTAGCAAGGTTGTTTGAAGCAAACACAAGTATGAACCGAGTACAGACAAAACTTACATAAGAACATATTGCAAGCATGATAAGACTCTACACTTGTCTTCCTTGTTGCTCAAACACTTTTACCAGAAAATATCTAGACTTTAGAGAGACCAATCATGCAAACCAAATTTCAACAAGCTCTACGGTAGTTCTCCACTAATAGGTTTAAAGCACATGATGCAAGAGCTTAAACTTGATCTACTTGAGAGCTCAAAACAATTGCCAAGTATCAAATTATTCAAGACAATATACCAATTACCACATGAAACATTTTACGTTTCCAACCAAATAGCAATAAATCTTGCGGCTTTCAGCTTTTGCCATGAACATTAAAAGTAAAACGAAGAACACAAGTGTTCAAATGAAAAAGCGGAGCGTGTCTCTCTCTCACACAAGGATTGATAGGATCCGAATTTATTCAAACACAAACAAAAATAAAAGCACACAGACGTCTCAAGTAAAGCACATAAGATGTGACGGGATAAAAATATAGTTTCACTAGAAGTGACCTGATAAGTTGTTGATGAAGAAGGGGATGCCTTGGGCATCCCCAAGCTTAGATGTTTGAGTCTTCTTGAAATATGCAGGGACGAACCACGGGAGCATCCCCAAGCTTAGAATTTTTACTCTTCTTGATCATATTATATCATCCTCCTCTCTTGATCCTTGAAAACTTCCTTCACACCAGACTCAAAACAATCACATTAGAGGGTTAGTGCATAATCAAAAATTCACATGTTCAGCGAGGACACAATCATTCCCAACACTTCTGGACATTACTCAAGGCTACTGAAATTTAATGGAGCAAAGAAATCCACTCAAACACAGTAAAAGAGGTAATGCGAAATAAAAGGCAGAATCTGTCAAAACAAAACAGTCCGTAAAGACGAATTTTCGAGGCACTTAACATGCTCAGATGAAGAAGCTTTGAGTAATGCCCAGAAGTGTTGGGAATGATTGTGTCCTCGCTGAACATGTGAATTTTTGATTATGCACTAACCCTCTAATGTGATTGTTTTGAGTCTGGTGTGAAGGAAGTTTTCAAGGATCAAGAGAGGAGGATGATATAATATGATCAAGAAGAGTAAAAATTCTAAGCTTGGGGATGCTCCGTTCATCCCTGCATATTTCAAGAAGACTCAAACATCTAAGCTTGGGGATGCCCAAGGCATCCCCTTCTTCATCAACAACTTATCAGGTCACCTCTAGTGAAACTATATTTTTATCCCGTCACATCTTATGTGCTTTACTTGAGACGTTTGTGTGCTTTTATTTTTGTTTGTGTTTGAATAAATTCGGATCCTATCAATCCTTGTGTGAGAGAGAGACACGCTCCGCTTTTTCATTTGAACACTTGTGTTCTTCGTTTTACTTTTAATGTTCATGGCAAAAGCTGAAAGCCGCAGCATTTATTGCTATTTGGTTGGAAACAGAAAATGTTTCATGTGGTAATTGGTATATTGTCTTGAATAATTTGATACTTGGCAATTGTTTTGAGCTCTCAAGTAGATCAAGTTTAAGCTCTTGCATCATGTGGTTTAAACCTATTAGTGGAGAACTACCGTATAGCTTGTTGAAATTTGGTTTGCATGATTGGTCTCTCTAAAGTCTAGATATTTTCTAGTAAAAGTGTTTGAGCAACAAGGAAGACAGTGTAGAGTCTTATCATGCTTGCAATATGTTCTTATGTAAGTTTTGCTTTACTGCGGTTCATACTTGTGTTTGCTTCAAACAACCTTGCTAGCCAAAGCCTTGTGCTGAGAGGGAATGCTTCTCGTGCATCCAAAACCTTGAGCCAAAACTTATGCCATTTGTGTCCACCATAACTACCTACTATGTGGTATTTTTCTGCCATTCCAAAGTAAATTGCTTGCGTGCTACCTTTAAAAAAATTCATTCCTTGTCTTTGCAATACATAGCTCATGGGAAAGTAGCCTAAAAAACTATTGTAGTAAAGAATATGTCGCTTATGTATCTTAGTTCTTATAAGTTGCTTGTTGAGCGGTAACCATGTTTCTGGGGACGCCATCAACCTGTCACACCTTTGTTGAATATCATGTGAGTTGATATGCATGTTCTTCTTGTCTGAAGTAAGGGAGATTTTCCATGATTTGAAATGGTTTGAGTATGCATATTGTTAGAGAAGAACATTGGGCCGCCAACCAAAGCCATGTATCATGGTGGAAGTTTCAGCTTGGACATTAATCCTCAAATCTCTTATGAGAATATTATACGTTGTTGAATGCTTAAAGCATAAAAAAGGAGTCCATTATCTGTTTTCTATGTTGTCCCGGTATGGATGTCCTCAAGTTGAGATCTATCAAAATCGAGAAATCAAATGTGATTTATCTCCTTGGACCTTTGTACAGGTGGCATAGAGGTACCCTTTGTGACACTTGGTTGAAACATATGTAATGCAATGATAATCCATGGAAATCCGAGCTAATTAGGACAAGGAGCGGGCACTATTAGTATTCGATGCATGGGGCTTGCAACTTATAGGGAGTTTTATACATAACCCATATTAATTATTACTACCGTTGACACAATTGTTTCCATGTTTTCAAAATAAAAAGCTCTAGCACATGAGTAATCCCTGCTTCCCTCTGCGAAGGGCCTTTCTTTTACTTTATGTTGAGTCAGTTTACCTACTTCTTTCTATCTTAGAAGCAAACACTTGTGTCAACTGTGTGCATTAATTCTTACATACTTGCTTATTTGCACTCATCATATTACTTTGTGTTGACAATTATCCATGAGATATACATCTTGAAAGTTGAAAGCAACTGCTGAAACTTAAATCTTCCTTTGTGTTGCTTCAAAACCTTCTATTAAGAATCTATTGCTTTATGAGTTAACTCTTATGCAAGACTTTTTGATGCTTGTCTTGAAAGTACTATTCATGAAAAGTCTTTGCTATATGATTCGGTTGTTTAGCCATTATCTTTTTGTTAGCAAACTATAGACCATTGCTTTGAATCACTTCATTCATCTCATATGCTTTACAATAGTTTTGATCAAGATTATGTTGGTAGCATGTCACTTCAGAAATTATTCTTTTTATCGTTTACCTACTCGAGGCGAGTAGGAACTAAGCTTGGGGATGCTTGATACGTCTCAAACGTATCTATAATTTCTTATGTTCCATGCTAGTTTTATGACAATATCTACATGTTTTATCCATACTTTATATCATTTTGATGCATTTTTCGGTACTAACCTATTAACAAGATGCCGAAGCGCCAGTTCCTGTTTTCTGCTGTTTTTGGTCTCAGAAATCCTACACAGGAAATATTCTCGGAATTGAACGAAACAAAAGACAAACCTCCTATTTTTCTGAGGGGCACACGGAGCCAGAAGGGCAAGCTAGGGGGAGGCCCACGGCCTCCACACCATAGGCTGGCGCGGCCAAGAGGGGGGGCGCGCCGCCTTATGGGGTGGGCCCCTCGGGCACCCCCTCGCGCCGCCCTTTCGCCTATATATTCCTTCCGTCGCGAAAAACCTAAAAAGATCATTCATATTCCACGAAAAGTTACGTAGCCGCCGCCATCGCGAAGCCAAGTTCGGGGGACAGAAGTCTCTGTTCCGGCACGCCGCCGGGACGGGGAAGTGCCCCCGGAATCCATCTCCATCGACTCCATCGCCATCTTCATCGCCGTTCTTGTCTCCCATGATGAGGAGGGAGTAGTTCTCCCCGAGGCCGAGGGCTCTACCGGTAGCTATGTGGTTCATCTCTCTCTCCCATGGTGTGATCTTTATGTGATCATGAGCTTTGTAATCTAGTTGAATATGTAGATGTTACTCTTGTCTATTATGCACTCTAGAGGTTACTTTAATATGAACTCCGGATTCACTCTCCACGGTGTGATGGTGACAGTGTGCGCATCGTGTGTGATTCCTTTATGACGTTGTGGAGCTTGTTTACTCCGGCTTGAGGTGTGCTTTTGCAGCCCTACACAATGAATGGTGTTTGTTATCCAACAAGAGAGTGTTTGAGAGTAGCATTTATTTATTCAATTATGTGATCATTGTTGAGAGTGTCCACTAGTGAAAGTATGATCCCTAGGCCTTGTTTCTAAGCATTGAAACACCGTTTCCAACAAGTTCTCGCTACATGTTCGCTTGCTGCCATTTTTATTTCAGATTGCAATTACTACTTATAATCATCCACATTACTTGTATTTCACTATCTCTTCGTCGAACTAGTGCACCTATACATACGACAAGTGTATTAGGTGTGTTGGGGACACAAGAGACTTCTTGTATCTTAATTGCGGGGTTGCTTGAGAGGGATATCTTTAACCTCTACCTCCCTGAGTTCGATAAACCTTGGGTGATTCACTTAAGGGAAACTTGCTGCTGTTCTACAAACCTCTGCTCTTGGAGGCCCAACACTGTCTACAGGAATAGAAGCGTGCGTAGACATCAGCGTCTTCCACCCACAGAGAAAATTGTGAATACATGGATCGAGTGGGAGTGGGTGCTCAATCTAATAAGAGACTCTTCAAGCAATGAAATATGTATGATCTTGCTAATCCTATGGCGTATCTGTAATGTCCGCAATGAAGTTGTCCATGATATACCGTTGCTACCATGAGCTATCTCGTCGTTTTTTAGTGAGCTATCTGGAGTCCTAATAAATATCAAGTGTCATGCTACCGTGGATATCATGAATGGCAACTATATCTTTTATCCGGATGAGCAACATTTTCATGAGCATGATTACAATATTATTAAACCACCTGTGCATTGGTCGCCTCCACTAGTTGGGTGGTGTAAGCTCAATGTTGACGGACCATTCGATCCTACTTGAGATGCATGAGCAGGGATGATTGCACGAGATCATGGTGGTAACATTATCTTCTCGGCGTGTTTACAACTTCAGTCATGCAGAGATCCCTTGGGCTCAGAATTACATACGATCATGGAAGGTTTATCGCTTAGCATGAATTGGTGTAACTTGCCGATCTTGGTTGAAACTAACTGTCTTGAGATGGCGAAGATGTTGAGGTCTGAAGGTGTGGATCGGTCCGTTCACGGTCACGCACCAATGGAAGAAGAGATCAAGTCTCTACTGAAAGTCTACCAGACTTATATTACTCATGTTAATCATAGTGAGAATAGCTCTAGTCATTTTTTAGCCAATACCGCTAGAACTTCT
Source organism: Lolium rigidum (assembly GCF_022539505.1). Taxonomy (NCBI): domain Eukaryota; kingdom Viridiplantae; phylum Streptophyta; class Magnoliopsida; order Poales; family Poaceae; genus Lolium; species Lolium rigidum. The sequence continues at coordinate 169,826,808 of NC_061510.1, forward strand.
TGTCGATACGGTTTTATGGCTTTGCTCTGGCCCAGATGGTTTAGCAAGTTTGTGCTACCAAGATTTAATTCCTGATTTGAGTAATATAAGTTTCAGTTCGCAAAAAAGGATTTAGCTGTGCTTTAATAAAAGAATATACTGTATATGTGTTCCATGTTAAAAAAATCCTGGAAAAAAATCGGTCCGTTGCCGAACACAAATACTTGTGAGTTGGGCCGACGAGTGCTGGATTTCACGCAGCAACCTATTCGGACGTGATCCCCGTAACCCAACAGGCCCGGAAGTGTAGCATTGTTGTGGAGGGCTCCCGAACGGGCCCTAAGCCTAATTATCTAAGCCACCGGCGCTCGCGCCGCCGCCAGCAGGTCGCCTCGCCAGCGCCGGAGACGGAGAGGCTACCGAGATTTACTCCCTTCTCCAGCGTCGCGCGAAATTGAGCCTGCAGCCGCCCCGCAGGCGTTGCCCCACGCCTGGAGTTGCAATCGTCGGGGTCAATAAGCAGCGGCTTGCCTCTGCCGGCGGAGGTGTCGGTGCTCGCGAGCGACAGGTCGCGTGGCGCACGAATACTACGGTACAGTCGTCAGAACTTATACTGTTTTTAGCTTTGACTCCGACGTGATTTGGCACTAGTTCTATGCTGTAACATTTCAACTCGCTGATTATCTATGTTCTGCCGCTGATTGGGTTCATGTGTATGTTCTGTCCCAGGAGGTGCAGCGTAAGATAAATCATGCTACTGAATTCGCGGCCGTTTTGTCGCTCCTCATTTGCCTGCCTGCACAGCCACGGGGATGCTAGCAATGCTTCTAGTAAGAAAACTTTCTGGAAAGGCTGTTTCAAAGTTCGATAAGGTTGCTGTGCTGAAACCGCCTAAGAGGCTATCAGGATCTACCGCCGGTACAGCGTTGGGTTCTACTAGTAAGATAGGCGACATCGAAAAGTTTGCTCGGCTGGTCCAGAGCTGTGCTGATGTTTGGTCTCTGAGGAAGCTCCATGCTCGTGTTTTGGCTCACGGATTTGGCTGGGATGTGGCACTTGGCTCTAAGATTCTTGGCTCCTATGCACATTTAGGAGCCTTGCCAGATTCAAGGCTTGTTTTTCAGAGGATTTTAAATGATGATCTTGCACTATGGAATTCTGCCATGGTCGATTATTTTAGAGCTGGTTATTTGGAAGAAGTGATTGCTTTGTACAGGAGATTGAAGTTGCATCGGATTTGTTTGGATGGAAAAACTATTACCTTTGGTTTGAAGAGCTGCACCGAGCTCAGGAATTTGTTTCTGGGACAAGGATTGCATGTAGATTCTCTGAAGCTTGGCCTGAGTGCGGATAAATTTGTCGGTTCCTCCCTCATTGGGTTGTACTCCAAGCTTGGCAAGATGGATGATTCACAGGAAGTGTTCGAAGACATCTCCGACAAGGATATTGTTGCTTACACTTCGATGATCTCTGCTTATTCTGATGTTGTGGATTCGACTGCGTGGAATGCATTCGAAATTGCCGGTGATATGATAAGGAATGGCCTGGAAATAAACCGTGTGACACTCGTAAGCTTATTGCAAGTTGCTGGGAATTTGGAAGCAATCCGAGAGGGTAAATCAGTGCACTGTTATTCCATAAGGAGAGGAATTGGTGTCTCAGATGAAGTCCTAGAGACAAGCCTTGTTGACATGTATGCTCGATGTGAAGCTTATCATTTGGCATCTGCCCTCTTGAAGAATTCAAACGGATCGGTGGCTTCGTGGAATGCCGTGCTTTCTGGTCTGATCAGAACTCAACAGAGTTGGGATGCAATCCAGCATTTTTCTGTAATGCTGCATGACCATAAAGTAACTCCAGATTCAGTAACCTTTGCAAGTGTTCTTTCTGCCTGTGCTGAGCTATGCTATTCTGGCTATGCAGCTAGTATTCATGCCTACTTGATGAAAAGAACTATACCTATGGATCTCGTTTTGACCACTGCTCTTATCGAGGTGTACTCCAAGTGCAAAAGAGTTGCAAGATCAAGGCATCTCTTTGATCAACTGACGGTTAAAGACACAGTCTCCTATAACGCGATGCTATATGGTTATCTGCAAAACGGCATGGCAGAGGAGGCCACCGCATTACTCAATCACATGATGAAGGAATGCATTGCACCAAATTCTGCAACTGTTCTTTGCCTGGTTGCAGCTTTTGCTGATCAAAGAGATTTAGTAAGAGGGAGGTGGATTCACGGGGTCGCAATTAGACATGGCTTTTCTTCAGATATGGGCATTGCAAATCAGATTCTACATATGTATTCAATCTGTAGAGAAATAGTTGCGGCAAAGATTGTATTTGATTCATTGGAAAAGAGAAACTTGGTTTCATGGACAGCCATGATGAAGGGATTCTTATCATTGGGCCAAGGAGATGAGGTGGTCGGATTACACCAATTAATGCAGCAACATGGGGAGAAGCCTGACTCCATCACTCTTACCTATGCAGTTCAGGCCGTTTCTCAGCTTGGGCATCTGAAGGGTGTAAAACAAATACATTGTTTTGTTTACCATGCCTTTATTGAGAAAGATGCGATTATAACAAATTCTTTGATAACTGCATATGCTAAATGTGGAAGGTTGGATTTATCAGAAGCTTTGTTCTATAGTTTGGAGCACAAAAACCTGGATTCATGGAATACAATGATCAGTGCTTATGGGATGCATGGATATTATATTAAGGTTCTTGAAATGTTCAAGAAGATGGTAGAGAAAAAAAATAAGCCTGATGAGTTAACATTCTCTTCTGTGCTTTCTGCCTGCAGCCATGCTGGTCTTGTTAAGGAGGGTTGGTCTATTTTTCAGTCAATGACCTCAGTGTATTCAGTTCATCCCCAAGAAGAGCATTATGGTTGCATTGTTGACTTATTGGGCCGGGCAGGGCATTTGGAAGAAGGATACAAGTTTCTAAAGCTATCCTTGTTAACTGATAAATCCAATATATATCTTGCTCTACTCTCTGCTTGCAGAACTCACGGAAATACACTGCTTGGACATACTATTAGCAAAGAGATCCTTGAGCACGGACCACAGAACCCAGGTACTTATGCTTTAATTTCAGATGTGTATGCTCAGGAAGGACAGTGGAATGAATCTGCTAATTTACGGGCTAGCACTAACGAAAGTGGTTTAAAGAAACTTCCTGGTTCCAGTTTGATGGAATCAGTGTAGGAAGCAATCAACCTGGGCAGAAAAAGGTGCATCAGGATTGCACGTTGCTGTTAATGTTTTTGCCTCTCTGACCATTTGGTTTTGTAAACAGACTGAAGAGTTATGTTATATGTTGTAAAGTCGATCTTTTTTAACCTTGTGTTACTATTTTCGGTCACTTTTTATTATGGATTAGAAGGTGACAGGGTTTCTCAAAAGAAGGTTTATAGATTTTGGTCAAAGTCAAACAATGTCAAGATTGACCAGGTTTATAAAAAACTATTAGCATCTTCAATGTCAAATCAGTATCATTAAATACATAATGAAACTAATTTTCATATTATATTTACATAGTATTAGAGTTGTCAATAGTCTTTTCTAGAAGCTGGGTCAAAGTTAACATTACTTCAGTATTCAGAAAAAAGATGCATGTTGTTTTTGCGAAAGGAGTTAGTATAAGATATCTAAGTGTGAATTTAGATTCCAGTTGTATTTCTTCTCTTTATGTGTATTTTTGTGTGGTTTACCCATTTCTTCTGTATAAGCTGTTAATGGCATTTTCCATATTGAGTGTTCATTGTTAGATGGGAAACTGAAACTACATAACTGTATAGATTGCATGTCAAATTACCTTCCACATACATTTTCTACCTCATAACTAGGTACAGTGTTCTGTCCTTGACCCTCGACCCACTTTTGATAGTTTGAACTTTGAAGATATGCTGGGGTTTGGCAGGATGTCTTCATTGTGCCATTAGCATTGAACAGGGTTAGTGTTGTAGTGAAAGGGGCAAAAGGGTTAAAATGAAATGGTATTAGTTCAACCAAGAACCATGTCATACTTTAATTGGCCATTTTTTCTGGGTAAGCTATTAATATAATTTTTGTATAACAGTCAAGTGTAGTAGTAAGAAAATTGAAACGATACGGTCATGTTATATATACTACTGTATAGCCCATGCATGTAAGTACAAAAGTATTTCCCTAACTGTATAGGCTGCAAACAAGAAAGATCAGCTTTCATATCTTCTTTGCTATCTCGTGACAACCTGCAACTTTCTGTCCTTCATGCTCATTTGCTTAATCCATTTTAGTACTTTCAAGGTATGCTATGTTATCCGATACGTGCCTGCTAATGTTTCACATGCCATCATCGTTAAGAAATTGGAATCTAGTATTAATTCAATTAAGAAACATGTCATACATCAATTGATCGATGAAAACTTAACCACAGACCTATTCTTTCCTGGGTTTAGCTTTTGGGAATTGTGTTTTTCCTTCCATGCAGGCTTGTTTAAGCATTTGCAAGAGTAACCTATTCTTAGTGAGGTGAGTCTCAATAAGGTACAGCAATTTGCATTACTTTTATAACCACAATCTGCGTAGCCTTTGGTCAGTTGTGGGTTTGTCATACTTTCTCAGAGTACTGTTGATTTTCTAACCGAATTCCATAACCTTGCATGCAACTTGGATGATGCACGGAAAATTTAAGCTTCACAATATCAACTCAGTGACACACAGAATTGTAAAAAAATACCAGCCTTCCTTCAGAGCGTACTCATGGCAAAGCATTGGTTCGACCGGTTTGGCTTTGTGTCTTTTCACATTGCAAAACATAGTCCTAAAAAAGGATGTCAGTTGGGCTCTTGATTGAGGGGTGAACGTTTAAAGAACTTGTGTTATCATTCGGAAAATTTTGCCTTGCTCTAAATTTTTCCTTGCTCTACTGTGTTCTTTTAACCTTTCTTCATGTCAAGACCCAGAAACTTCATTTGTATTTACACCGTTGCAGCTCCCTGCATCATTACACCCAGTCATTGCGAATTTTCTTTGCCATTTTCACATCGTCACTTGTCCAGGATCAGGTTGTTGCATTAACATTCAAGTTTGGATACAAGCAGCATTCTTGAATCCTCAGTCATATGTGGTTATCCAAGAGCTTAGGTGAAGTATTATTAGCTCATTTGATCTCTAGTGTACCTTATTGCTGAATTTTCTTCCCTATATTTCTTGCAGCGTACGGCTTTAAAAAAGCGTAACATTTGTTTTGTAACTCAAGTTCTCATGTTCTTGCAGAAATGGCACGCCTTAAGTCACACAGGAAATAATAGCAGGAATCTACTTTATGGAGATCCTAAGAGGCTTACACCATAGGGTACTGATCTTATATTACATTGCCGAAATGCTACTTCCTGTACTAGAATTTTTCCTTTCTAAACTGTACCTTCTGATAGGGATTGCTAGCAAGATTTATATTGGTGAAGCTCATTGTGTAAGGTAATGCCTAAATCTAGCATTCTGTGTTGATTCTTTCAGAAGCAGTTTTTTCCTGCCACATCGCTGAATGCTGAGTTTCATTTCTATACCAGTCAATGGGGACATGACTTCTGTCCAGATTACCAAGGTCTCGTATGGCTCAATCAGAACGTCCCTAGAGTCTTAATCATGGCTTTAACTGCAACAGCAGCTAGCGATTTTGGTAAGGGACTAAAGCACTTCCCTCCTGTTACCACCATATAAGCATTTCCCTCCCCGTTGCAACTCTACAGCTTGGTGCAGAAATCGTTAGCTCTAGTTTTGGATGGAATCCTGCTTATGTTTACATCCCTTTCTCCTCCATCATGCGTATTGGTCAAATGCTGGACCATGCATCAATCTTGAACAATATCATGGGGGCATTTGACCGCCGGTGACATTACATCCGAAGACTTATTTCTTTCTCAAAAGGTGAGAATTGATACTACATGAAAAAAGGTGTTTGAAACAACTTTATTCATACAAATCTCTTATCTACACGTTTTGTTCTCCCCACCAGTAGATTGTAGCTACTCATAGTGGTAACGCTTGTCTTTTCATGCTTAGCATTTTCGCATATATGGAGCAGCAGAGTCTGCTGATATATTACAAATAATTGCATGATTCTGCTGGCATTCAAAAAATGGTATCTTGAAAGTTTCAAAAAAAGAAAAAAAAGTGAATACATACACATGCTATTCACATATCTGCAGAGTTGTGCTAGATAATATGTTATTCCCTCTGTTCCATAATTCTTGTCATGATTGTAGTTCAAGTTTGAACTAAAACAAACGACAAGAATTATGGAACAGAGGGAGCACTATATTGTAGGCTACACAAAAATCGTGGCTTTGGAAAGACAAAAAACAACTCATTTTTAACTTACAAAAGATTTGTCTTTTTTGTGCATATCACATATGAAAAGATATTTGGATGAAACCTTGGTCGTACAAACTATACACTTGTCTGTTTTCTTATCAGAATATTTGGAGACATGTATTTTAAAATGAACTTTTCAAAATAAAATAAATAGAAAGCAAGATCAGTGGAGCTTGGGAGCTACAAATTATTGGCATGTGCTTCCATAGACCCACAAGACTGAAACGTTTTACACTGTTTAAAATTTGGGGGTCTATGGAAGCACAAATCTTCTTAAATAAATAGCAAAATAAATAAACATAGTATTGGGGCAACTCATCTTAAAATGAATTGATGGAGTACATAGTTCAGAGATTTGAAAATGATGGACATTATGTGTTATTACAGCCTGCTTGCGCAACCAGTAGAGCTTTTGGGATGTTAGCTACCATTTCTAAGACACAGACACTTCTGTAGATGGCGAGCTTCTGACCGCCTCCAGGCAGAGGCTGGACTTGGCGTGCAAGATGATCCCCAACACCTCGCTCATGTCCAGTGTCTCCGGGCCTGCCCCAGCCGGAATCGCCCAGTCAAAGTGGTACAAGAGGTTAGCCAGCACAAGCTCGATGGTGGAGGTGGCGAACAGGGCCCCGGGGCACTGCCTACGGCCCGCTCCAAACGGGATGAACTCCATCTGTGCCCCCTGCTTGTACTCCACGCTGGTGGCGCCGGTCTCCTCGAACCTCTCCGGCCTGAACTCCTCCGCGTCCTCCCCCCAGTGTGCCGGGTCCCTCCCTACCGCGAAGGCGTTTATGGTGACATGGGTGCCCTTTGGTATGGCGTAGCCCATGACCTGGCAATTTTGCAGGCTTGCCCGGTGGATCAGCGCTGCGGCGGATGGAAGCCTTAACGTCTCCTTGATAACCATCCGGAGGTAGCGGAGGTCGCGGAGGTCTGCGTTCGTGACCGTGGATCTGCCCTTTCCCAGCCTCTCTCGGACTTCGAGTTTCGCCCTTGCCATCGTTTGCGGGTTGTGGATGAGCTCCGCCATGGCCCATTCTAACGTAGCAGCCGTGGTGTCGGTAGCAGCTCCAAATATGTCCTGGAATCATGATACTGATATATATTCTGGGAGCTTCAATGTTTGTTCCAAAGTGATACTATGAGGAAGGGTTCGCTTACGAAGATGAGGGCGCCGATGATCTCCGACGTCACGGGTAAGCGGAGAGTGTCTTCCTTCTGCAGCCTGAGAAGCACGTCGAGCAGGTCCTCGTCGTCTCTTATGCCAGAGGTGCTTGGTTTCCTCCGCTTGCGCTCCTCGATGATGTCTCCCAGGATTCTGTGCACCCGGGCGTGGCTCCTCTCATGTCGCGCTCGTTGCCGCTCAGCCATCGCACCAGCCGAGACGACGGGAACAGGTCCACCAGGCTGAACCCTCCCAGAAGCATAGTCATCCTGTTGAGCTCCCGGAGGTACTCCTCCTGCTGCGGGCACTTGCCGCCGAAGGCCGCCCTCGCGATGATGTTGCTCGTCAGATTGGCTAGCGCCTTGCCGAGGTTGAAGACCGAAGGTGCAGCAGCGACGGACTCGATGAGGTACGCCACCTCGTCCTGCTTGATGGACTCGATACGCCACACCTGCCTCGTGCTGAGAAGCTCGACGACGCCGCCACCTTGCGCATCGCCGCCGGTGCTCGTCGTAGGGCGCGAAGAGGAGGCCTTTGCCACCGGAGCTGACGATGTCCAGCGTGGGGCCGCTCGGACGGGTCGCCATGGCCAGATCGTTTGTCTTCAGCACCTCCATGGCAGCCTCAGGGGTGGACGCGATCATGGTGGGCACCTCGCCGAGCTTGAGCAGCATCAGCGGGCCGTGCCGGCGGGACAGGCGAAGCAAAGCGCGGTGCCCCAGCTTCGTGCTGGCAAGGTGGTGGAGGCTG
>NC_061510.1:169835166-169876676 GCF_022539505.1 Lolium rigidum
CGTGAGCATTTACAGTGAAACCTTCATCGAAACTGCTTGTCAACACCTTCTGCTCCTCGTTGGGATCGACATTCTTACTTATCGAAGATACTACGATACACCCCCTATACTTGTGGGTCATCATAAGCATAGGAAAACAACACAAGCGCAACTTCAATATTCTTAACATAAAGAGGGGAAACTTAATATTATTAAGATGCATATAACCATGTTTCCCTCTCTCATAATAACTTTCAGTAGCGTCATGAACAAACTCAACAATATAACTATCACATGAAACATTCTTATCATGAGCTACATGCATAAAATTATTACTCTCCACATAAGCATAGTCATTACTATTAATTGTAGTGGGAGAAAATTCAATAAAATAGCTATCATTATTATTCTCATCACCATAATCATCATATATAGGAGGCATATTGTAATCATAATTAATTTTCTCCTCAATAGTAGGTGGACTGAAAATATGATAGTCATCATTGTAATCATCATATATAGGAGGTAAAGTTTCATCAAAGTAAATTTTCTCCTCCATGCTTGGGGGACTAAAAATATCATGCTCATCAAAACCAGCTTCCCCAAGCTTAGAATTTTCCATAGCATTAGCAACAATGGTGTTCAAAGAATTCATACTAATAACATTGCCATTAGCATGCATATAAAGTTCCATAGGTTTTTAATTTTCTCTTCAAACACCTCATGTCCTAATTCAAGATAAATACTATAAAGATCTCTAATATTTTTGTTGTTTTCCATTAAGCCTAACTAGTGAAATAAAAAGAAGAAACAAAAAGATATAATTGCAGAATCTAAAGAAAATAGCTTCGAGCACTCACACACCGGCAACAGTGCTAGGAAATAGCTTAGTAGTCGGAGGATGTGAATACCTTTTACCTTACCTCCCCGGCAACGGCGCCAGAAAATAGCTTGATGTCTACGCACGCTTCTATTCCTGTAGACGGTGTTGGGCCTCCAAGAGCAGAGGTTTGTAGAACAAGCCAGCAAGTTTCCCTTAAGTGAATCACCCAAGGTTTATCGAACTCAGGGATGTAGAGGTCAAAGATATCCCTCTCAAGCAACCCTTCAATTAAGATACAAGAAGTCTCTTGTGTCCCCAACACACCTAATACACTTGCCAGGTGTATAGGTGCACTAGTTCGGCGAAGAGATAGTGAAATACAAGTAATATGGATGATTATAAGTAGTAATTGCAATCTGAAATAAAAATGGCAGCAAGCGAACATGTAGCGTAACTTGTTGGAAACGGTGTTTCAATGCTTAGAAACAAGGCCTAGGGATCATACTTTCACTAGTGGACACTCTCAACAATGATCACATAATTGAATAAATAAATGCTACTCTCAAACACTCTCTTGTTGGATAACAAACACCATTCATTGTGTAGGGCTGCAAAAGCACACCTCAAGCCGGAGTAAGCAAGCTCCACAACGTCATAAAGGAATCACACACGATGCGCACACTGTCACCATCACACCGTGGAGAGTGAATCCGGAGTTCATATTAAAGTAACCTCTAGAGTGCATAATAGACAAGAGTAACATCTACATATTCAACTAGATTACAAAGCTCATGATCACATAAAGATCACACCATGAGAGAGAGAGATGAACCACATAGCTACCGGTAGAGCCCTCAGCCTCGGGGGGAACTACTCCCTCCTCATCATGGGAGACAGCAACGACGATGAAGATGGCGATGGAGTCGATGGAGATGGATTCCGGGGGTACTTCCCCGTCCCGGCGGCGTGCCGGAACAGAGACTTCTGTCCCCCGAACTTGGCTTCGCGATGGCGGCTGCTACGTAACTTTTCGTGGAATATGACTGATCTTTTTAGGGTTTTCGCGACGGAAGGAATATATAGGCGAAAGGGCGGCGCGAGGGGGTGCCCGAGGGGCCCACCCCATAAGGCGGCGCCCCCCTCTTGGCCGCACCAGCCTATGGTGTGGAGGCCGTGGGCCTCCCCCTGGCTTGCCCTTCTGGCTCCGTGTGTCCCTCGGAAAAATAGGAGGTTTGGCTTTTGTTTCGTCCAATTCCGAGAATATTTCCTGTGTAGGATTTCTGAGACCAAAAACAGCAGAAAACAGGAACTGTCGCTTCGGCATCTTGTTAATAGGTTAGTACCGGAAAATGCATCAAAATGATATAAAGTATGGATAAAATATGTAGATATTGTCATAAAACTAGCATGGAACATAATAAATTATAGATACGTTTGAGACGTATCAGACGCCACACCTCTGCCATATAGGACCATAGTTGGATCAATAGCGGACATCGAATAAAGGGGTGGAAATTTTCCTCAACCTCCATACTAAACAGAGGGAATTGATCAGGTAACCTCCAAAGTGCGACGACACTTGTTCCGCCAAGTAGGAAGTGAATTTGTAGCAAGAGTTCATGCAAAATGTTGTACTTTTAGTGGTATGTTGCTTTTCCCATATTAATTCCCAGATTTTCTTTGTACCCTCAAAAGTCGAGCTTGTGGATTCAATGATGGTCTCCAAATTACTTCCATAGTGAAACGATAATCACTCTTCACAATAAGTCGTGCTTCTCACATACCCAAGCAAGTTGATCAACAGACAATCTTGTCCAATCTCATAATTTCAACAATGTCCATCAATATGAAGTATTGGTTCAACAAAACTATACGCGCGCCATGACCCAAATTGATCAGTAAGTTCTAAGACAATCCTTAATCTGCACCTTCCTTTGGTCGACCCCAATATATAAGATACATGTGTTGGGATCCATGGATCCCTCCATATACGTATACTATGCCCATTACATACTCTCCAAATCAAACGTTTCTTTAGAAGTTCAAGACCATAAGAAATTGTATTCCATGTTGAAGATGCATTCCCGCTAAAAATAGTATCTTCCGGTCTCCCATTAGGATATTATTTGGCTTTTAAAACCAGCGCACACAAACTATCAGGTTTTAGTAAGAAACTGACATGCTTGTCTTGCAAGAAGTTCTTGGTTAAATATACGGAAATCCCTAAAGCGAAGACCACCTTGACATTTCGGTTTCTGCAACTTCTCCGAGGCACGCCAATGACTCTTCCTTTTTCCATCCTTAGCTCCCCAATAAAAGTCATGGGCTAGCTTTGTTAAGTTCGTCACAAACTGAGAACAGCAATTTAAACACTTCCATAATATATATAGGGAGGATCTGAGCTACGGCTTTAATAAAAACTTCTCATCCAACTTGTGCAAGATTACCATCGCCCACACAAGTATGCGTTTTGTGAGCTGTGCTTGAAGATTCTGTAACTTCCATCCGATCATGCGGCCATCAGGTGTTGTTATCCACAAATACTTCTCCTCAAAGACCAATGATGGATCATCTAAATCCGACCTCACTTCTTCTTTTACAATAATTTGGCATCAGTCACCAAATAGAAAAGAACATTTGGAAGGATATAATTGGTCCCATAGCTGCAGCATATTCTCCATGAGCTTGCTTAGCACGCTGAAAGTTCAGAGATGGTAAACCTAGAGGGGGGTGAATAGGTTACTACAAGTTTTAATTATTTCTTTGCAAGTTAGGCTTTACGGAATATAAAGGTGAGCCTAATGCAAACTAGGTGAGGCACCCTATATGATGATACAAGTAACTCGAGCACGAAGGCTCTCACAGGAAGATATATCACAAGTAAAGAGTTCGGTTAGAGATAACCGATAGCACGCGGAGACGAAGGTTTATTCCTGTGCTCCCTTCCTTTGCAAGAAGGTACGTCACGTTTGGAGAGGTGGGATTCCCACGAAGGATTTCCCAGCGCCACGAAGGCTCACCTTCTTCTCCTGAGCCTATCCCACGAAGGAATAGCTCTTTTTCACTTGTGGTAGATTTTGAGGCAGCCTCCAAACCTTCACAATCTTGTTAGGAGAAAATCCACAACCCGGATGCTTCCGGACGCTTTTGACCACCTAGGGTTTCCAAGAAACCCTAGAGAGCATGTATCTTGATGAATACAAGGGGGAACATGATTTGGCTTGGTGGAACTACAGATTGAGACCTCCTCTAGCTTTTCCCCGGAGGGATTTGAGTTTGGGTGGAGGAGGAGGGAGATCTGAGGCTTTTGGTGTTTCTACCAATGGAGTATGAGAGAAAGCTCAAGAACAGTTGTAGTGTAGTGCCTAACCGTTCTAAGGTAGGAGAAGGGTTATTTATAGGTCCACTTGAAATCCAGCCGTTGCAGACCGTTGACAACTTGTCCAGCTCAGCATTTTGTCGAAGAAGCCGGTGTGCTGGGCGTGCCATCGGGCTGGCCGGTGCAGCACTCGGTGCTGTCGAACAACAGGTCGGACCGGCCGGCAGCTTGGGAGAAAGTGCAGGGGGCGAAATGCAAAATATGAGGATTTGGGGGGCAAAACTCTAATTTTTTTTCTTCCAAGCTGCTCCAAAATAGGATCCCTTCATAGTTTGCTAAAAAGCTGGGGGGGTGGCTCCCCTGGCTTACACTAAGCTACGCCCCTGCCACTAGGTGAGTGGGACAAAGAGTGGTTTATGGACACTCCTCCTCCGTCGCCAGAGATCCTATACGAGAGATGGAGGATAAGATTTTTTGGGAGTATCCCCGGTGCAAGTGGAGCCTGTACAACCGTGCATGGCACATTAGGGCCCTAAATTGATGAAATTTGTTTGAGTGTGAAAAAGTAATAAATTTATCTGATGGATAAAAGGTGCATACTCATATCATTTGTTCATATCTTCCATGTTTGTGTGATGGTATGTCCATCTTTCCCGTCCAAGGAGACATGTGCTTGAAAATTAGCATTGCTATACTTTTAGCAAATTTTTCTGTTATAACCGATTTATGAGAAAAAAAGATGGTTTCGGAGCTGAACCCATGACATGTTGACCTAAATAAGAGTGGCCAACCACCACAACACAATAAATGTGTTGTACAATTGTGGATTTTGTTTGTTTGTTGTATGTTGTATCAAAGATAACGGAATATTTCGAATGAATTTTCGTGAAATTGCGAAGAAATCTAAAACCCTACCGAGATTTATTTTTATAGCGAGATAGGGCCTGTCATAGAGTTTGTCACATGGGGCCCATACTTCGTTGGCTTGGACCTGCGTTTGACTACATCGTCATTGATTGTTCGTCTACTTGGACTCCGGACCCTGGCATGACTACGCGCTCTTCATCACCATGGGTGATCATGACAACAGTGTCGACAATGCTGTTGTGTGGCATTTCCGAACCAACATGGATGTGTTACACATCTCTATGTTTGCAATATTATTCGATCCATATACGGTTCTGCAAGATGTATGTCTGATTTTTCGTTGAACCCATCCATAAACTGTTTGGTATTGCAACAATCATGATGTATGGACAACGAGTGATATACATCGAATGACTAGCTTCCTCTTTACAAAATTTCCGCTGATATATTAATAATCATTACCAACAGTATAAACAGGTCCACAAGTAATACTAAGAAATTAGTATGCAGCAAACGATTAGGTTTGGGTGAAGAGCTGTACGGATTGGCGGATAGCATTGATTTGGAAGTGAACAGGCCGCGGCATGAGCCGTTGTGCGAGCGATGATTTCCCCATTTTATTTTACAAGTGTACCGAAAATCCTGAGGCCGGTACTAGGCCAGAGCGTCTCTTGTACCCGGCTCCCTCCAAGATCTGATCGTGGAGTATATTGCTATTGTATTGGCTTCTCGTACGGGTAGGTCCGGCTGTTGGCCAAAGAGCTCGTTTTGCTCTTTAAACTGGACCAAATTGTTGCTATTTGCGGAAGCAGATCCATGGACCAGAGAGAGAGAGACGGCCGCCGGGTCCGGGTGATCGTGATGGAGAGGCGACCTGCAGGCTGCAGCTGGTCCTTGCTGTGTCGCCACCCTGAACCCCATTGGCTGCAGGGAGGCAACCAATGGTACTTGGGACGTGTGTTGCTCGCCAAGTGGAGCGATTCCATCGACCCTGTCTAGCTTGATGAGATGGTGGCGTCCAGCCCAGCTGACAGTTGTCCACTGCCCCGATTTAATACCCTATCCCTAGATTTGTCGGGCTGCTCACGGACACTGCTGCCGATGTGACCATGAATCACGGCCATCCTCGCACAAGGCCAGCCACATGGTAGCGCTCGGCGAATTTTTTTTAAGGGCATCTCCAGCGGCGCGACGCAAACGGTCGCTCACGTCCGCTTTGGTCGTAAATGCGTGCCGCGCGCTCTCTTCGGCGAGACGACGCAAGTGATCGGGCGCATCCGGTGGAGATGCAAACCTGGTCCATATGCGCCAGGTTTGCGTCTCGGCGGACAGCTATGCGCGGACGCGCAAAGTGTCCGCTACGGTCTCCACCGGCCCGCACGGCGCGAGTACGCATGGAGGGAATCGCGGCCATCGCTTCCGCGGTCAGCGCTCCGCGTCGCGCCGCGGCCTTCGCCATGAATGCCGCGGCTTCTGTTCGCGCGTGCACGCGGCGGGCGGCGGCTGGGCTCTGCGGCGCCTTCAATGGCATCGTATCCGTGCGCGACCGCCCTTAAAAGTCTAGCGGCCGCGTTGCTCCTTCGCCCACGGCTCACTCGCGCCACAGCCGCGGCTGCGCCATGGGGAAGAAGAACGACTTCGAGGCCTCCCGGCAGCGCGAGCAAGAAGGTGCCGCTCCCGTCACGGTGGGGAGGCTCATGCACGGCAAATGGGTGCCGTGCGACGCCCTGGTCCGGCGTGCGGTGCACGGCGGTGGCGGCTCGGGCTGCAGCCGGGTGCCCGTCCCTCCAGGTACTGCGCGCGGGCACGAGCGGACCAAGGAGATCCGGCGCAGGAGGCGATATCTGCCGGCGGACCTCCTCGCCGATCCGGCGTACGCCATCGACTCGGAGAGTTGGCGTACATACATGTCCACGGAGACGGACAGAAGACGAAGGGCTGGCTTCATGGGCGACAGGGATTATCCCTTCGGCCCTGCACCGCCGGCCTCGTCGTCGGCGAGCGCCGACGCGGCGTGAGCGGCCGCATGCACAACGACCGCGAGGACGAGGACGACGACGACGAAGCCTACGTCATGTACGACGACGACGACTACATCGAGGCGCTCGCGTACCATAGCGAGGAGGTGAAGGACGACAGCGAGGACTACGTCGGCATCGTCTTCCACGAATGGCGGCGAGCCATGGCGGAGGGCCGGAACCGAGTTCCCCGACAACATGACGGACGACGAGATGGCCAAGCTCGGCCTCCTCGTCTCCGAGTACGACGCGCCGCGTGCGGCCGCCGTTGCCCCGCTACGCCACCGGCCGTCATGCCGCCGGGCACTGTCCGCGGATGAAGCCCTTCGACAGGCGCTCTGGACTCGGCGGCGCCTCCTCCACCGCCGCTACGCGCCTTGGCGCGCCTCCCCCACCTGCCGCCACGGCCTTATGGGTGGGCTCCTCATCCGCCGCCACGGCCGCAGCCACGGGCGCCTCCACCGCCGCCTCGTCCGCGGCCTCCTCAGCCTCGAGCACCGCGATCGCGCCCGGCGTACGCTCCCCGGATGGCTGCCGGCCGTGGGACATACACGAGGTCATCTTGCTCGACGGCGACGAGGAGCGGCACGGCCACGATGCGCAGCGGTAGGCGTTTTAGGTTTTTTTTTATGTTTTCAAGTATGTAAGTTATGTTTCAGTTTTTGTAAATTATGTTTCAGTTCAAAAAAATGATTCGTCCTAAAAATAATGCGTCGTGCCGCTGGAGCCACCCCCGACGCAAACGGACGCACGGTCGTTTTCGACCAAAAGAGCCGACGCAAACGGACGCGCGCGGACGCTAAAATGCGTCGCGCCGCTGGAGATGCCCTAAATAATACTACCTCCGATTCAAGGAATAAGGCACCCTCGTTTTACGTGCTTTTCGTTTGATTAACTATTACTTTAAATATATAAAGATTGTTTGTATAAAATTAACATCATTAGAAAGTGCTTTTCAATACGAATCCAACGATACTAATTACATATAATATAACCAAGATTTTGTTGCTCAATTTTTATGGTCAAAGTTCGTCTTGGAATACGCGTGCGCCTTATTCCTTGGGACGAAGGTAGTACGAATATTTTATTTAAGTGTAGTAATAGCGCGCATTTTCAAAAAATTTGGAAAGTGTGACCTGGTCGGACACTAGCTGACCGACCGGTCAGCAGCGGGCCGATCGGCCAGCAGCTGGCCGACTGCAGGCTGCGCAGACGGGGGACAGGCCGACCAGCGTTTGTCGGCCACTAGCAGGCCGATCGGTCGATAGCAGGCCGACCGTGCATGGCCCCGCGCGAGCATCTCCTTTTCTTCGGCCCGGCGCGCAGACGCTCCCGGCCACGCGAATCTGTTTCTTCTTCCTTCCTCTTTTCTTCTTTCTCTGGCTGTTCGTCGGCTGCAGACGAGAAGAGCTCGAAAAACTTCGTTTTTCTCAGATCCTCACTGATTTAGCCAATAAAACTTCACCATTTTGCTGGTATTAGTTGAGGGAAGCCCGATCTACAGATGGGTTAGAGTTTGGAGGAGTTTGGTGGTGTTGTTTAGCAGCAATGGTGATGAAGTGGTGGATGTTGACGGTGGTGTAAGGGGCTAAGTCTGTCGCTGTGTATTGCCTGGTGGTGTTGAGCTGTCATGCGTGCTGTTCGTGCTGCTGCTGTTGGAGAGGCTGCTGAAGCTACAAGGGTAAACCCTAATCTTTGCATATTAGTGTTAACTGTGTAGGTTAATGTAGGCTAGTTTTAGTGTTAGTATATTTATGTGGGCTGGTATTAGTAGTTGATGCGGACGAATTTTTTTTTAGGTGAGCAAAGATGACAGATGTAGTGAAGATAGTATTTTACTATGGTATGGGTAGTGTCCGATCAAATGAAATGGGAGTTGATCTGAGTGAGTTCAAATATGTAGAGATGAATATGACTGCTCCTAGAACATGGACAATTGAGCAGGTGAAGGATTGTTTGACAGAATGTTTCGGGCTTAATCCTGAAGTGCACACAGTGGGTGTGCATGCATTATGGACTAAGTCGGTATCAAACATTTTGTGGTATTTGAGGCCTGTAGATGATACCTCTAAGTGGGTGAGCTGGTTAAAAGGTTCTGAAAGGAGAGGAACTAACCCTGTGGCATTAGTTCTTCCGGTGGCGAAGGAGGTAGCGCCTCCTGAAGGCGGTTACAGTGGAGGAGGTGGTTACGAATCAGGCCAGAGCAGTCAAGCACCCGGCGGTGGCGATGGTTACGAGCCTGAACAGAGCAGCCATGCGGAAGATGTTTATAGTGGCCAGGGTGATGGTTACACAGGAGAAGACGGTGAGGTTGATGGTGACGAAGAAAATGGATACAGGCAAAATCAGATGGAAGAGGAAGATACAGAAGGTGAAACTGATGATGATGATTCCGATGAGTCTGATGATGGGGAGGAGGTGCCTATTCCTGGTAGATGGAATCACAACTTTTCGTCTGCAATGACAATCAATGATGGCCTTGATTCTAACTGGGAGTATCACCAGAAAAATCTCGCCGTAGGGGCCATGTTTCCGTCGAAGTGACATATGCAGGATGCAATAATTAAGTGGGCAATGGCGAGCCGTGAGGGAGCTGAGAACAACCGTGTCATCCGGAAAATACCCGACGATGGAATGTGTGGACATCAATTGTCCCGAAGGGTGCATGGGTATGTTCCTAAGTATGACACAACATGGCGTGTGAGCGACTTTGTGCCGCACAGTTGTGAGCTTGCAAGTATCCGCAATGATCATTGCAACCTGTCGTCTAATCTCATAGCCCGGCTGCTGTACACTACTATCAGCAGCAAGCTGCTTTCGACGAGTGGCAGCAGCAGCAGGCTCCTTTCATGGGAGGAGCAGGATACTCGCAGGGTATGTACTATTCTAGCTATTCTGTTCCATATAAATTATACTCCACTTAGTTTGACATCACTTATGTTTCGCGCCACAGGGTACACACATCACACTGCATCTAATCCTTCATGGGGAGCTAGTGATCAGGACGCTGAGCACATGGAGTATTACAGCACGCAACAGAACTATGTCGGTATGCAGACTCCTCCACCAGAGCCCACACGAGAGACACGATACGACCCGAGTCCGGGTCCTGGATCCCTGCTCGCAACGTCGGGGCCCCGGACAGGTTCGGTTGGACACCCCGTGTTACGCCACCCCACGACAGCCCAGACTACGCCGTCCCCCTGGCTGATGTATCACCTATGTATGAGACATTTATGTATGCATTACTCCTATATGAGACATTTATGTATGCATGACTTACGTATGAGACATTTCTGTATGCATGAATTATCTCCCGCTCGCATATTTCATTTCGTGCTAAATCAATAGTACTTTATTAAAACAGCGTACAAAATTAAGATACAATAGAGTTGAAATTTAAATACTGCTTATCACTACAACAGAATTTAAGATACATCAAAAAACTAAAACTTAAACTAAGAACCCAGCACACCCTTTCCCTTGCCCTTCAACGATGCAGCTTTCATGGCTTTGGTGCTAGGCTCGAAGTCGTCGTCCAAGTCGACGACCGGCGGTGCAGCACTCTTGCCCTTCGACGATGCAGCTTTCTTCGCCTTGGTGCTAGGCTCGAAGTCATCGTCCGAGTCAACGACCGGCGGTGCTGCACTCTTGCCCTTCGAGGAATTGGCACTCTTGCCCTTCGACGATGTAGCTTTCTTCGCCTTCGTGCTAGGATCGAAGTCGTCGTCCGAGTCGACGACCGGTGGTGCAGCACTCTTGCCCTTCGAGGACTTGGCACTCTTGCCCTTCGACGATGCAACTCTCTTCACCTTGCTGCTAGGCTCAAAGATATCATCGTCGTCCTCACTCTCAACCGCCCACCGTGCTGGATATTTCAAATCCCTTTCCCTATCTTCTTCATTCTTCCATGTTAGTGACTTCCACTTCTCATTCAACCTGATAAGCTCACACCTTATCTCCCGTGGGCTGCGAGCAGGCATCTTCTTCACTGGCCACCCATGAGAATATTTCTCAAATTCCCTACCCACCTTACGCAGCAAGGCGTCGCTACTGATGAACTCCTCGAATGTGTCTACCTTACTCTCCCTCATCACTTTGCGGGCCTCGTCTGGAAGAGGTTTGGCCATGAATTCATTGAAAAGATGGGGGGGATTCTTATATGGGGGATCCATCTTCTTGATAGAATACACTGAAACACAAGGAAACGGTGGGGGGTTTTTATAGGCTACAAGGGATGACTTTCGGCGGGAAGATTGAGCGGGAAGATTGGGCGGGAAAAAGTGGCGGGAGATTTCGGCGGGAATAAATGGCGGGAAAATTGGGCGCGAAAAATTGGGCGGCAAATTTCGGCGGGTAACACTTGAGCCAAAACTTCGGACACAACAATTTTGCGGCAAATTCATTTCACATTAATACTAAAACTGAAATAAAGATACATTGAAGCTGGAATTAAAATACGCCTTATCACTACAACGGAATTTAAGATACAATGACAAACTAAAACTGAAATTAAGATACATAGCTAGTACGACACATCACACTACTTTCCCTGCGTCCACCGTGGCCATTTTCCAGACTTGTCGCCGCGTTCTTCGCGCTTGCGCCTCAGCAGCTCTTTTCCTTAGTCTCTTCCTTTCCGCTTCACGAGCCTCCCTGCGCACCTCTTCCTCTGCAAACCTACGTGCAGCCTCATCATCCATCCTCTTCTGATTCACCTCCCGATTACGAGCTTGTTCCGCCCTAAGTTTCTGGATCTGTCTCTCTCGCTCTGCTTTAGCATTAGCACGGGCCTTTTTCTGACGCTCCTCCTCAAAGAACGTTGCCCACGCACGCCGGTGTTTCTCCTCAACCTCCTGCCGCGCCCAATCCGGCTGCTCCGTGTCTATCCAGTGAAACCATTTGCATAGGGGTGGGGGAGACTGCAACAGAAACAGTACCATTAAATCACATTCATAAATAAATTTATGCATGCATAAAATTATGTCGAAACATACTGGCGGCCTAGTGGACGATGAAGCTGAACTAAGGGGTGGATCATGCTCATAGCTCGCACACATGAAAAATTTCATGCCGAACTGGTCGGAGAAATCCTCCACCTGCTTAACCTTAGCAAGACGGCCGCACCAACACCGCTCCGCAGTCACACCCGGGGCAAACTTGCAGCCTTCGCCTTCACCGGCCTAAACTCCTGGTCAGAGCACGGCACACTCATGATGGATAAGGGTGAGCAAACAGAAAAAAAGAGAGATAGAAACACTTGTGCAGCGAAGACTGTCGATGCCTGCTTTTATAGGCAAAAATCCGGCGGGAAAATATAGCGAGAGATAGTGGCGGGATAAAATTGGCGGGAAAACGTGGCGGGAAGGACTGGCGGGAGAACGTGGGGGGGTAAAATTAGCGGGAGATCGTGGCGGGAAGGACTGGCAGCAAGGACGGGAGGAAAACACGGCGGTGTGAATAAGAGAGGGGACAAATATGGCGGGAAAGCGGTGGATAATCATGCAAACCATGGGAAATTAGGAGGCCGATCGGTCTACAGCTGACCAATTGGTCTGTAGCTGACCAATTGGTCGGTAGCTGACCAATTAGTTCTGCCTCTCAGTCGGTCTACTAAAGATCGATCGGTCAGCTGCTAACCGACCGGGTCACACTTTTCAAATTTTTTGAAAACACGCGCTATTACTGCACTTAAATAAAATATTCGTATTATTTAAAAAAATTCGCGTAGCGCTCGCATGTTTTACTCCGGTTTTTTGTTGGAATAAAAATTTTGTTCTAAAATGTAGCTTTGTAATCAACAAACACAGAAACAAATTAACCCCACTCTCTCCGTTGGATATCACTACTTTCAATATAGTAGTTAGGATTGGTTAAAGTAGTATTAATAAATGTACTACTTCCGTCTCGGTTTAGAGGGCTTACGCGTATCCCGAGATTGTCAATTTAATCAATAATATAAATTTACATTATAAAAATTATACCATTAAAAATATAAAGATCTAAACTTTCTAAGGTCGGTCATAGTGGGAAATAACATAGACTAATAACATAGGATGTCATGTTACTAGTCTAGGTTACTATCTTCATATTGGGTAGTAGTAGTAACTATTACTATATGTGGTGTGATGCATTGTGTCATTTATTATGTTGTAGATTCATCTTGCCTTGTGGTGTGTGATGTTATGGTAATATAGCTAGTTATCACCTCTCTCTTTTTCTTTATTTATTGGCATGCCATGTCACCAAAACGCCTTGAGATGTGTGATGTTACTACTAGCTATGTTACTCCTTGTGATGAATATCTTGTGTTACGTTGGTTAAATTGACAACCTAGAGATACACGTAGGACATGTAAACCGGAACGGAGGTAGTAGTACTAATTTGTCTATTTTTTCTAAGTTGTAGACTAAATCAGAATGAAGGGAGTAGGTAGTAACATCACACACCTCAAGACGTTTTGCTAACATGGTATGACAATAAATAGAGAAAGAAAGTGAGATGGTAACTAACTATATTACCATAACATCGCACACCACAAGACAAGATAAATCTACAACGTAATAAATAACATAATACTACATGATACTATATATAAGTTAGTACTACACACTATAAAGAGAGTAACACAAACCAATAACATCTGCATGTTATTAGTCTAAATTACCCCCATTATGACCAACCTTATAAATATCGACACTAGTAGGAAAAGCCTCATCAGTGGCGTACGAAAAATGGATTCTGTGGCGCATGGGAGGTGCGCCACAGAAACGTCACCACAAAAATAAGGTTTCTGTGGCGCACCTGCTCGTGCGCCACGAGAATTGAGGTTTCGTGGCGCACGTGTTCTTAGGTGCGCCACGAAAAGCGTGAGCCACAGTAATTGGTTTTTAGTGCGCCACAGAATTTGCTTGTATTATACACGATTTTGTGCTGCCTGCTATACACATACACATGCAGTTTATAGACAAGCAATACGGTATACACAAAGTTATATACAGCAACATTCAGATATAATATAAATATCATGTACATTGCACAGATATAACATAGACATCATCATCACATTACTTAGAGCCCGATCGAGATACATATATAGTGGCAAGTGTCAAATGTTTTGCATACAACTCTTAATTCATACAAAATTCACAATTTCGAGATACAAAGTAGTCTTCATCCGGTTCCTCCTTTGCTCCGTCATCTCTACCCACCAGGCTCGCTTGCATCGGGGTCCTTCATCCAGTTCCTACTATGATGAAAATGGAAGAAAGTGAGACCAACAAGTCCGATGCACAAGAGAAATGGAATAAATGCCTCATACATTGTTGGTCAACACAAATATTAACATTCAGGGACGGTGTAAGTGAGACCAAGTCCGATGCACAAGAGATTGATATTTGTGCTATCTTACCAGGCTCACTTACGCCGCCCCGAGTGTACGGTGACCAAACATTTTAATCATCGGCATTTTGAAAATGTCAAAGCAAATGGAATGACAAAATGGAATAAGTGCCTCATACATTGTTGGTCAACACAAATATTAACATTTAGGGATGGCGTAAGTGAGACCAAGTCCGATGCACAAGAGATTGATATTTGTGCTATCTTACCAGGCTCACTTACGCCACCCCCAAGTGTACTGGTGACCAACATTTTAATCATCGGCATTTTGAAAATACCAAAGCAAATGGAATGACAAGGGCCTCATACTTTGTTGGTCGAAACAAATATTAACATTCCGGGACGGAGTTAGCGAGCCAGGTAGGATGCACAAGAGATTGATATTTGTGCAATCACACGAGGCTCACTAACACCGCCCCGAGTGTACGGTGACCAAGCATTTTAATCATCGGCATTTTGAAAATCTCAAAGCAAATGGAATGACAAAATGGAATAAGTGCCTCATACATTGTTGGTCAACACAAATATTAACATTTAGGGATGGTGTAAGCGAGGCCAGGTAGGATGCACAAGAGATTGATATTTGTGCTATCTTACCAGGCTCACTTACGCCACCCCCGAGTGTACGGTGACCAAACATTTTAATCATCGGCATTTTGAAAATCTCAAAGCAAATGGAATGACAAAATAGAATATGTGCCTCATACATTGTTGGTCAACACAAATACTTTGCGATGGGCCCCTTTCCCGGTCGGCGTCTCGTCAACGGGTGCTTGACGACACAACAACACCGATCTCGCATCTCCGGCGCAGTAACCACGCGGCCTCTCGCTGTCCAAGCTGAACGAGTCCTTGATGCAAAGACCGTGCCGGCCTGCCCCAGCATTATGCGGGCCGTGCTGCCGCGCTCAAGCCGTGTGTCCGCGCTCGCACCTGTTCGCCTTCTTGCCCGGTGGAACCAATAGGCTGATCGTTGGAATAAGGAAACCGATGACAGCTCGGTCGCAAGATTAAATTGCGATCGGCCGTCATCGGCTTCCTTATTCCAACGATTAGTCTATTCGTTCACCGGGCAAAAAGGCGAAGAGTGCAGGGCGCATGATCGACACGGCCGAAGCGCGACAACGAGGGTCGGCATGATGCTAGGGAGGCTGGCACCGTCTTGGCATTAAGGACTCGTTCACGTACTGGACGGCGAGAGAAGAAAAGTGGTGCTGCACCGGAGAGGCATGTCGGCGTTGTTGTCTCATCAAGGACTCGTTCACGGAACGGCGGCCAGGGAAAGGGGGGCTCGTCTACAAAGTATATTGCGGCGTATAGGTGACCAAACAATTTAATCATCGGCACTAAAATGGAAGAAAGGCCAATGCAATTAAGAAGTAGCTAGTATGAACTAAATGGAATGCCTCATACTTTGTTGGTCGAAACAAATATGAACATCCCGGGATGGCGTTAGTGAGGCCGGGTAGGATGCACAAGATATTGATATTTGTGCCATCACACCAGGCTCACTAGCGACACCCCGAGTGTACAGATTGACCGAACATTCTAATCATCGGCACTAAAATGGAAGAAAGAGCCAAGTGGTATCAACTAAATGGAATGCCTCATACTTTGTTGGTCGAAACAAATATTAACATCCAGGGATGGAGTAAGTGAGGCCGGGTAGGATGCACAAGATATTGATATTTGTGCCATCACACCAAGCCTCACTTGCTCCACCCCCGAGTGTACGAGTGATCGACCAACCATCTAATCATCGACAAGTAAATCACTTGGGGTAATGTTAAAATGTTTGTCTCCATATTTGGGAGACATTTTTAATATTGGAGTCTAGCTAATGGAAATCAAGAACTAGTCTTGATCTCCAAATGGTGATTAGAGGGAATTTATTCATCTTAAGCAACATTAGGGACAAATGGGATCATGCAAGGGACTTGGGTCATTTGGATCATAAGGCATCAATTAAGGAGGCAACCAGGGACAAAGGGAAACATTTGATGATCCATTATCATAGGCAACAAAGCAACGAACTTTTTCCCCTCTAATCTAGCTAGAGTCCTTAAAAGAAATCCATCATAAGCATGGTCAAATACACATATATAGCATGGGGCAGATGCTCCAAAGGGATTATATATTCATCACTTGGTAATTTGGAGAGCAAACAAGCAAGTAGCCATATCACTCAATCCAATAATATAGTAATTTGGATCATAAGGCATCAATTAAGGAGGCAACCAGGGACAAAGGGAAACATTTGATGATCCAGGTAAGTGCATGACACTTTGAGCTACCCAAGAATAAAGGCCAACAAGTGGATAAACATCTCGCTCAACCGTTTCTTGCACTAGAGGAAAAGTAACCAACATTGAAACTTGAATAGTCAAGTGACACTACAAGCAGCTCACACACACATGCAAACACATGTGTTGACAGTAACTAAACAGTGCAGAAGAACACCACCAGATATTCATGGGTACTTAGGATCGGTAGGGAATTGATAAAGTACAGTGAGGAGCAAGCATACCATCGAAACTGTCAATTTGAGAGAAATAACATTGGGGTAATGTTAAAATGTTTGTCTCCATATTTGGGAGACATTTTTAATATTGGAGTCTAGCTAATGGATATCAAGAACTAGTCTTGATCTCCAAATGGTGATTAGAGGGAATTTATTCATCTTAATTAAGCAACATTAGGGACAAATGGGATCATGCAAGGGACTTGGATCATTTGGATCATAAGGCATCAATTAAGGAGGCAACCGGGGACAAAGGGAAACATTTGATGATCCATTATCATAGGCAACAAATCAACAATCTTTTCCCCTCTAATCTAGCTAGAGTCCTTAAAAGAAATTCTACTTAAAATGAAGTAGCTCTCTGTTGGTATTGGTTACCAACGAGAACTCAAGCCACTACTTGATCTTACTAATTCAAAGCGAGGACCAATGCAGGACCAGTGCTGATGTTGCCATCATCTCTGCACCCAAGAACTCTCTCATGCTCTCTCTCACATGCCATGCCAGCTGCTTGCTCCAAAACACAAGCATCACAGGCAGAGCATAGAAAAAATATATAGCTAACAGCACAGTAAAACAAAAAGAATGTTTGACTGTTTTTATTCATGATGACCACAACAGCAGCACAACAGCATCCAGATCGAGCACAACATCATCCTCTCTGTAATTTTGTCCAGAGCAGCATCAACATCCGAGAGAACAACAGACAGCACAAGAGCATCCGGATCGAGCACAACATCAACACATATCCAGAGAGCGGGGGTAGAGGAAGAGGGAGGGAGGGAGAGGTGGAGCTCACCGACGCTAGGGGTGGATCGAGGAGGAGGTTGACGACGACGGCGGGGGTGGAGGAGGAGGGAGGGAGGGGAGAGGTGGAGCTCACCGATGATAGGGGTGGAGGAGGAGGTTGACGACGACGGCGGGGGTGGAGGAGGAGGAAGACGCGGCGGCTCCTCCTCCTTGACGCGGCGGCCCCTCCTCCTCCATGCGGCGGCCCCTCCTCCTCCACGCCGCGGCGGCTTGTGCTGCGGGTGGCGGGGATGGGTGGAGCGTGGCGGCATGCGGCCCTCGCGGAGGAAGGAGGCGGCGGCGGCGACGGCCGGTGCGACGACCATGGCGGCGGCGGCGGGGGAGAGGGAGGGGAGGTGAACGTGACGGGCGTGGGGAGGGGAGGGGAGGGGTACGGGGATGATATAACTTACCCTAATTCTGTGGCGCACCAGCACAAGTGCGCCACAGAAATAACTACTTCTGTGGCGCACCAGAGCCAGTGCGCCACAGAAATAACTACTTCTGTGGCGCACCGCAGCCGGTGCGCCACGAAATAGTTATTTCTGTGGCGCAGAAAGCATTGTGCGCCACAGAAATACCTACCCTAATAATTCGTGGTGGCAGAATGTGGGCCCCACATAATTTCTGTGGCGCACGGTTCAGCCTTGCGCCACAAAAATCCTGGTGCGCCACAAAATAAGTTTCTGTGGCGCATTCAAAACGGTACGCCACAGAACTAAGCTTTGCCTATAAGGGTTTTCCTACTAGTGCGACAAAGTCCTAGATAGGCCATAAATATACATGGAGGCACGACTAGCTACTGGAGTACATGGTACCACCTTGCATGTGTAGTTAACGACACTCTGAACTTCAACATCATTCAATGAGGGTGCACCCAAGTCGATTGTGTAACAAACTACTATGAGGCCTTTCACAAAATGATAGTTTCTTAGCACAATATCATAGGTAAAATGCTTATGTGGCACTCTAGTTAATGAGGTGAGAGAGTTGTGTTGTATCTTAGCTAAGATATAACCTTTGCACAGAGTCATAGGCAAACACAATTTCTAGACCAATCCTATGCATGTGTGAGGACAAAATCATTAAATTAAGATATTGTGGTGCTTGTTTCTTAGATATATCTACTACCTAAGATAGCGTGCTAAGAGACAATGCATTGTGAAATACCTAAAAATCGAACTGGGTATAATTTATAGAAGCGTTAAGGTCATCTAAAAAAAGTGTCTGAGGGATCATGCGCCACAGCAGCAATGTTCTAGGTAGATGATACGGTAAGCACACTACTAAGAAAATATTGTCTCCCTTCTACTACCTCCGTTAATAAAAAGATACTTTAGTTTTGTTTAAATTTAAATGTATGTATTTAGATTTCTCATGTATCTACATAAAACGCATCTAGGCACATGTAAATATAGATAAATCTAAGATAGTTAATGTGAAACAGAGAGAGTAATAGTATAGCTAGCCCAAGCAATTTACAATATAACATTATAACATTCGGTTCGCAAGATTTTAGAAACATAGGACTTTAAAATAAATGTCATACAATGTTTGTTTTCACATGAGTATGTAAGTGAATGTTTTATCTGGAATAACTATCTGTAGGAGTTTTGAGGTATTGGAGCCTTGATAATTTTAAGTAGGTCGTTTGATCCACATGATTGGCATTTTTTGGATTTTTTCTTAGGATTTCTTTCCAATGGCCAAAAAAACTTTTACTACATTTTCTTCGTTTTTTTGTTGTTTTGTCAAGTAGTGGCTACTCCTACGCATTTTGCTAGGGTGGGGCAGAGTTGAGTTGGTCTAGGCCTTTTTAGATTTTTCTTTTTTCTTGTCACTAATATTTATGTTCCAAAAACTTAGGGCGAGGTGTGCTCCACCCTTGGATCTACCACAACTTTAAATAACCTTTCATTCGGCATCCTAGCTTCCCTGCCATCGCAACCACGCGCCCACGAAAGGAGGGAGTTGATAATGCGGATAGAGAGAGATGCTTTTCGTGGCGCGCTCAAGGAAAGTGCATCTCCTATGCTTATCACCAATTGTTTGCCACCTGCATGGATGCATCTCCTCCATCTCCCTTGTTCTTGTTATAGGATTTTTCCTTGTCTCCCAAGATTTTGATGCAAAATCTTCGGATGATGCAATTTTGATTTTGCACAATGTATGTCTGAATCCCAACGTCTTTGATGATTGGCCTATTTTTAGTTTATTTTGTAACTTTGGACTCTTAAGAGCAATTCCAATAGTGTAGCCAGCTGCTGGCTATAAGCCAAGTGCCATGTCATCTATAGTCAATTTAGAACCAACATATACAATAGTGAGCTATAAAAATATAGTACTTTATCAATGTATTACCCACCTTTCACTCTCACAAAGTGCCTAGGAGCACGTGCTAGAGCTGGCTATTGCATAAGAGCATCTCCAACAGGCGCTCTATCCCGCGCTGTATCCGAAAAAATGACTGATTTAACGCGTCGGCGTAAAATGATGCTCCAACAGGTGCTGCAACCGGCGCTGTAAAATACAGCTTGAGACAAATACGCTATATCGTGCACTATATCTACCGCGCCGGAAAGATCGCGCTGTATAAGTTGCGCGCAGAAACAAGTACAGATTTTTACAGCTCGAAGGTTTAGAGCTTTTGTTGGAGGTGAATATGCCCTGACGCGCAAAACATGGATGGAGCGCGCTGTAAAGTGATTTTACAGCGCCAAAATTTAGAGCGCCTGTTGGAGATGCTCTAAGAGCCCATTGTCCTTCTCTCTCCTCCTCTCTCTCCTCCAACTAAGCATAATATACTATTTTAATTTTTGTAGCCAGCTGACTAGGATACTTGCTCTAAGGAGACAATGATGATTGTGTTGATGTTTTTGATCCTATATTTAGTAACCTACTAGTAGTATAGCCCAAACCCAAAAACCATGCATATCTACTTCCCCCGATCCATAATAAATGTCACCACACTTGGACCAGAGGGAGTGTGTGTTTCCTGTGACCTGGCAAATTATACTCTTAAAATGTTGACTTTATATATTCATTCATTGATTGCTCCCAAACTGGGGCACGATGCGCATACACCATCCAGTTTTTCCACGATGACACATATTGCACATTTATGTGTTTTTCCTTCGGATAGATTTAACACCCTCAATTTCTAAATATAAAATGTTTTTGGATTCAAAATAACATATATTTAGAAATAGAGCACTTGATCCGTCCTAAAATAAGTGTCTCGGTCTTTTGTAGATACGGATGTATCTATCACTAAAATACATTTATATACGTCCATAGACAAAACTGGAACACTTATATTTTTAATTGGAAGTAGTAGTAATTATGGTATGCTTTCCTAATTTTGGAATTTTTTCGAACGAAATGGAGCCCAGTGCATATGTTGAGTAGGTTAGTGTTATATATAATGTGAAAATGTAGAATGAGTAAGTAGTGTACGTGCTCTGACTAGAAAGCCGACAGAGATTGCTCACATGTGAAAAATAAACCGCCGAACGTTACCGGCCGTGTTACCGAGAGCGGAGCAGTGGGAAGCAAAGCGCGGCGGGGTCCTTCTTCCCATTTCACTCCCCGCCCTGCCCCTGCTGCAGCAGCTCAGCTCCTTTCTTTTTCTCTCTCTCTCTGCCCCCCAAAGCCGTGGACTCGCCGTATCTTTGGTCCCCCACCCCAAAAAGCCCACCTTCCCCATGGAGGCACACGACGCCTCCGCCGGCACCGGCACCGGCGAGGGCTCGCGCCGCCCGCCGCAGCGCGCCCCGCTCTCCCTACCCCCGCGGGCCGCCATCGAATCCTTCTTCGCCTCTGCCGCCGCCGGGACCAGCCCCGGCCCGCTCACCCTCGCCGCCGCGCTCTTCCCCGACATGCCCTCCCCGGCCTTCCACGGCTCCTTCACCCAGCTCCTCGCCGGCGCCATGGCCTCCCCGCCCGCACCCGCCGCCCCTCCCTCGCCCTTCGCCATGCCACCGGGCCTCAGCCCCACCGCGCTCCTCGCCTCCCCCTCGCTCTTCTCCCCTACTACGGTAACAACTCCTCCCCCCTTAGTATTACCCTACTTCCTCCTGCTTCCCAGCCCTTCTTTAGGTTTTCAGCTGCCGCGCGCGTCAAAAGTACCATTTTTTACTTTAAAAATATAAAATTGCAGATACTGTCCTGCTACTAGTTGACTTGCGCTGCCCAACTCTGAGATTAGTACGATGACACTATCCTGCTGCTGTCGATTTTCGAGATTATTACGATGATGATAGTGTGCCTTGTCTGGGACCCCATGCATGGACATATTTTGCCTGCTCTTGTAGCCACCAGATGGGGCGTGCACTGCAGTGCGGTGGAATCATCATCAAATAGGGGGTCACCTGTTTACTACCTATTACCATTGCCTGCTACTACTTAGTACTTGGACTCATGTAACTCACTGTGTGATGCACGAGGTGATGCTCATTGCTCTCTGGCCCCCAGCATTTCTGTTCCGTCACCTAGTTAGGACATTAAGTCTGATTTTGTGTTTACTGCCCACTTCCGATGCCCACTAAACTAAAGTGTCTTTTGGGGATGGGTTTACTACTAATTTAGTTCGACTTCTTGCCTTTCACTGCCAGCCTTAGTTGTCGGTGTATGAAATGCATTTCCCAAGACATCTTTCAACTCTTCTTTGTTAGCAGGGGAATAGTAATCTAGGTCCTACTCTTCTTGTTTTGACTAGCAAAGAAGGAAATCACCTGGAATGTTTTGAATGTAACATGCAGGTTTGCACTAATTGACCTGGCTATGCAGCCACTAAAATGGCTTCTGGAGTTATAACCCAGTCAAACCACTTCTTTAGTGCTACTTAAAAACGGCTCAGAACATTGGACTAGGTTTACTTGATATTATGACGTTGGATCATGAACAACACAAGTAAACAGCAGACCAAGTCTCTTAGTCCAGGGTTAACCAAATCCAGCCTTAAAAATAACAATTGAAACTGCTTAGCACTCATGGAAAATTAGGTGAATGAGTGCACAAAGCTGTGTGACAAAATTGAGGGTTGACACTCCTTACATGGAAAATTACTCCATCTTAATGGAATGACATGCTTTGCCCCTGCATATTTAAAAAGAAGGACCGTAACATATGTTTTGACGCTGTGGAGTATCGTAATGTTTGGAAAATGGCGCAAACATGAACGGCACCTGTATATTACTGAATAGCCAGTGGAAAATGTTACCTAGGTGGACATATGTTCTGTTGCACTACCCGATGTCACTTTGTTCTCTTGTATGCTTTCTCTGTATGGCAAGGCAAAGAGTGCCACCACCAAGAGAAGGAAGAGTTAGGCCTGATGTGTATTTGGAAACTTGAGATGCAAAACCTCCCATGTTTGCCTCCTCTCCTTTCAAAATAAGTATACATCAGTGCACAAATACTACATGAATCTCTCCAAGTTTCGCATGGATTAATTTCAGTAGCTTCCAACTATTTCCATAATCTAGACATCAAGCTGCCATCTAAGGAGTGTCAAACCCCAATTTTTGCGGGGCCACCCAATTTTTCATATCACTGTTATGTTCAAACCACACATTAGTAATGTGATGTCACATCTAGACTCCGCACATGTCTAATTCAGTGTTTGTTCAAAGCTGAGAGGATGCTGCACATGTAGTTTACATTCTTATTCAACCTTTTTAGTGGCCAACAAACTCAGTTATCTGTTATCCAATATCTTTCTGTAATTGTCTAATCTTAAGTCACGACTATTTTTCAGGCTCATTTTGACAGCTTTTCCTATTTGATCATCTAATTAAGATTAGCCCAATTAAAATATGAGATTATGAACAAACAATGCTTGACATTGCCAGGTTTTACCATGACCAGTTTAAGCTGTTGTTTCCCCATTGAAACTCTAATCTGCTGGCCTTTCTCCTTGTATGCCTGAAAGTCCTAAGCCAGACTTATGCTCGGGGTTTTGCGGTAATCTATGGATGAGTTTAGCCTATTCTTTTTCTTTTTCGGTAGCTTTATATTGTGTTGGCTATACTCAATGAGAATTGAGAAAACATCATGGAGATCGAGTTTTTTCACATCTATTTACTGTATTTACTCCGGTGCTACTTACTAGATATTCCAGTGGTAAACAACGAGCTGTTCATGTCTGGACCTATAGACGTTAATATGTTTATTTCTGTAGGGAAACTTTGAAATGACCCATCAGCAAGCTTTGGCACAAGTAACAGCACAAGCAGTCCATTCCCAGTACATTATGGACAGTCAAGCAGATTATTCTCTCCCTTTCTCACCGACAACATCAGCCTTGACATCACAGCATGCCAACTCTTCTGCACATGTGACATCAACAAAGGAGACAGCAACTCTGCCGTCACATACTGGAAATGAAAACCTTAAATTAGCTGAGGTTTCACAAGGATTCCAAACTTCGGCCCTAGCTGTGGATAAACCTGCGGATGATGGCTACAACTGGCGTAAGTATGGCCAGAAGGCCGTTAAGGGTGGGGAGTATCCAAGGAGTTACTATAAATGCACCCAGGCAAGCTGTCCAGTTAAGAAGAAAGTGGAGCGCTCCTCATGTGGACAGATTACTCAAATTATTTATAGAGGCCAGCATAACCACGAACGGCCACCAAAAAGGAGGTCCAAAGATGGTGGTAATTTACTAAATGAAGATGATTTCCGAGAGAACGGGGACACTTTGACTAGATCAGAACCAGGCTCTCAAGATAATTCTGGGAAAGTAGAGGTATCAAATGACAGCAAGAAGGGAGACAGAGGCGATCAATCATCTGGCTCAAGTGATAGTGAGGAAGAGAACAATGATGAAGCAGGTGCTGACAATGGAGATGCCGGTGCTGTGAATGCAAATAAAAGGTGGTTCATGTTGTAACTAAAAGTTCTGTAGTAAGATTTTTTCAAGCTCCAATCTATAAATGCTAGTTTTATTCAACAGGCATGTGCCAGCACCAGCTCAAAGGATCATTGTGCAAACAACTAGTCCGGTTGATCTTTTGGATGATGGCTACCGGTGGCGTAAGTATGGGCAGAAAGTGGTAAAAGGGAATCCTCATCCAAGGTAATAATTCTGTTAGTCATTTTGCAGTTGCTCTCTATCTTTATCCATACTGCCCCGAATCCTCACTTACATGGACAGTGAACCATTTACTGAGACCAATTCTGAATAATGCCACATTTTCCTGGGTCTATTTGGAATGTTAGTCATTTATTGATGTATGGAACTATGGATATGGATATGGATAATATTACTGTTTGTAGAGCTGTAGACTCATGATATATCTTCTTTGACTGGGTTCTCATGATATATATATTGATGCCCCATGGATCCTTGGATTATAATAGCGATAGGTGAGCCTGTGCATGGCATAGAAATGTATTATGCCCCGTATGTGACATTCATTTGTCTAGGCATGGCATAGAAACAGGCCTATCGGAGAAGTTCAGTTGTACTGGGATGCCGTGCTTAGTGTTCTTGAGTTTCAATCTGATAGCTATGTTCTATATCCTGGATTTGTCTGCTGTATTTTGTTCCTGTTTGGATAAAGGGAATGGGATTACACCGAAATCAGTAATTTGAACCAAAACTGCTTCGAGGTAGCTTTTGTGTCGCCTGCTTAAGTTGTTAACTATCTGTATTGTTTGTACATCTTTCTCTAGGTCACTTTAGTATGGCTTTACTGTATTTCCAACACATATGACACCAACTGTGAAAAGCTTATTCTTGCAAATGGCATATACCAAGTATTTAGTATTCATATTACTTCAAGCTTAGTTTCTTACACGACTCACAGTGTTGAAGATGATTTGAATTTATTCCGGCATCTTGTATTGATGCCTTGACGGGTTCACTAATCAGTGGGTGCATGCTGTAGCCCTTGCAAGCAGACACATCCTGAAACAAGGAATTTCACATAGTTTTGAACTGGACAAGACTTTCACCTCAAAAGAAAACCTTGAACTGTAACAAGGACTCTTTGGGAACTCTTGAAATGGCATTGGAAGGATGGTTTAAAAAGCGTCGCTTAGGCGTCGCCTAGGCGACGCCTAGGCGTGGCGCTCCCCCTCCGCTTTGGAAAAACGGCTGCTTTAGGCGCCTAGGCGTCCAAAGCGCCCACCTAGGCGTCGCCTAGGCGCCAAAGCGCCCTCCCTCCTTAAGGCGCCAAGGCGTCGCCTTAAAAACCATGATTGGAAGACTTGAATTTTAAAAATATTTTGAATGTAGCCAGTGGCGGAGCTTGGAACAAATAACTGGGCGGGCCAAGCTAAGCAAAGCTAATTTTGTAGGCATTAGTCAGCACTGGTACATGTTTCATATTGGTTTAGAAAATGCATATGTATCTCAAACAAAATAAACTGTACAAGGAAAATCAGCTTTCAGGTCGAATATACTTCTAGAATCTACAATGCCATGATTGCCATCTCCATAGGTGTATTTATCGCTCTTGAGAATGGTGCCGTGAAGTGAAATTTGATGGAAGTAAATTACCAGCGTGGTCTTACAGTTACAGCAAAATCATAGAGGATTCGGTGTGCTGGGTCGACAGTTCATCGTCTGGCATTGGGGTTTGGGGGCTGGGCGCCCTCGTTGGATCGGCACCGCTAATTGCTGCTGGAGGCTCGCGCTCGTCCTTAGCTGAATCGAGCCATCGATGATGCTCGTGCATTATTGCTGAACCTCAGCGCTGCTGCCCTGAACTATGCCATGGCTGCCGAGAATACGAGACAATGAACTGAATCACGAACGCTCAGGGGAATGGACGGCTGCAGTACTGCTGGTGGGCTCGGCTTACGCGTAGGTATTTATAGCTTTGCTCCAAAGCTGGGCAGGCCATGGCCCGGTTTGGCCCTCACGTAGCTCCGCCGGTGAATGTAGCTATCAATATAAGTTAAGAAGTTTTTTTCCTGGGTCTTTCTCATGGTTGTCAGTATCGTGATACAGATCCTACCGGACTGAAACGATACGTATCGCACTGTGTATCCCAATCAGGTGGTATCGTTGTCAGAGTGCGATACCATGCCTTAAGTCGGTACTATGCCGATACTTCTATGACAAGCGATACCACATATCAGTTAAAACTAATCAAAGAATTAGTTAACATGCTGACATCAGTGAACCTTATAAGCACGTAATTGTTTCACTGGTTTCTTGTTGTGGACTAAACATAGTATTTGCCACCTCTCCATCCCTGCTGCATGCTCCAAGTCAAGAATATGGTATACCACTCCCTTACGAGAACAATATGACATGCCACTATATTTCCTAGAAAAATGTGCTAGGTAACTATTTTATTTAATATATAAATCGATTATATTTTGAAAAAAAATCTCATAGTATCATGATACTACGATATGATCCTACGATACGATACTATTGACGGAGAAACAATACCACCTAGTATCTCGATACTGAAAACTCTTCCTGACCTCTGAGGCCTATGGCGTGTGACAGTTGTCGACGGCAGGGGGGTTGGGAGGTGATCAATTGTCTGGCTCTAGTGATAGCGAGGGGAGGGTGATGATGAACTTACTATAGATAGTGGAACTCATGCTGTTGTCAGAATTATCAAGCTTACTTATATCATGCTTAATTATCAAGCTTACTTATATATCATACTGACTTGCAACAAATTTAAGTCATAGCTCAAAAACTTATAATGACATAGTGTGTGCTAGACATATTGACAAGCACGAGGTTTAGTTTTAAGCACAGAAAATAATCCAAAAGGTACCAGTTTGGGATCATTACCATGCACAGCATTACTGAATACTATACCTCAGTGTATTATATGGCTGATTAGTCAATAAAGTGAATAATCGCCTGTGGATGTTACTTCGTCGCTTTATCCGGTTATATATGCTAGTTATGGTAGTCTGTTCTTTGACTCTGTTTGTTAGACAATTACATGGAACATTTAAATCATGCTTCTTTTGGGCAAGTTTGCTGTTGTCAAAATGACATGTTGCTAGCAGTTTGAACTGCTTAGTATTTTGTTGAACACTTTTGGACAATCTGTTACTGAAGTTATATATCACATATTGACTTCAGTTGCACTGTACAGGAGTTACTACAAATGCACATACCAAGGATGCGATGTAAAGAAGCATATTGAAAGATGTTCGCAAGAACCAACGGCTGTGATAACTACATATGAAGGCAAGCATAGTCATGATGTTCCCGCAGCTAGGAACAGCAGCCATGCTTCTGTGGCCAGTGCCAATGCATCATCTTCCGGCAGCTTAGTGCATAGAGGGCAGAACACAGCATCCAGTAAGCAACGGTCATTGCGCAGAGCAGCGTTACATAGACCACCGTCAGATTCTTCGTTGCAGCTAAAAGAGGAAAATGAGGTAACATAAAATTTTGGAGTACGTAGCGATGTAAACTATTCTGGTCTCTATTGTTGGCTGAGCTGCTGCATTGGTTGGAATTAAGAGGAAGATATCCTTCCACAGCATTGCATCTTGCATGCTGTACTTCCATTGGTTGTAAATTGTATTGGTCTCTAATCGACGGGAAAACTATAGGCGGCAGAGGTTTCGTTGCTCCAACTGTATATGCTCGAGTTGTAACTCTTTTACGTGATAGCCTGATTTGTACATATACGCGGTTCCTTCCATATCTCAGAAAGTGCTATCTGACAGGATGTATTGAAGTTACAATTGATTAACAAGGCAATGGTTTTGCCTTTGCCGTGAATCTCCTTTCAGTTTGTCGAAGAAGCTGAAGCACTTTCACTAATGTTTGCAAGCCTACTTGTTACAGATTTTCATGCTGTATGATTATTCTTGAGCTTATTACCCACATTTTTGAGTAAAGACTAAAGAATAGGCACCATGAATATTGAGTGCCAATAGAGATTCCAACCGTATATCTTGAATATTGAGTTGCTAAATATTTCTCCCTACAAAATAGAGAGCAATTTTCAGATGACATGCTCGAGCCAGATAGTAACGTTGAAGTACGAATTCTTTGGGCTTTCTCCAAATTTAGCTACAGAGAAATTTAAAAAATCGGTTCATATGTTATATGTACCTAGATTGTTTGTGCTTATCTTTTTTCCCTCGGCAAACTTAGTTTTCTCTAATTTGTAACAGCATCTCGTTATGCAGCTTCCATGTCGATCCGACCAGAGTGAAACAGATGTATGGTAAGGGTGCCATCGTACCAGTGCAAATTTCTTCTCAACATGTAAGGTACTAAGGTAAGACTAGCTTCCGATGGATCGATCATTTCTGCCATATATACACATTATTATATCTACAGAAAATATTCCCTGCCTATATAAGCAGGCAAAATAGCGAATATCTTGGGCAGAAATGAACATCTCGGGTACATAAGTCTCATCAATCTGCGCCCTTTTCTTCTTCTCGATCTTACACACGGCAACCGCTACGATCCAATGTGTCACTTATCGTCAAGGGTGACAATCGTTGGAACTTGCCCATGATTGATGAAATCAATCTTGTTCAGCCTAACACAGCAGAGAACCTGCTCAGGGAGTTCCTCTTGCTTCTGGGCCTGCAGCATGATAACAAATTTAGTTACAGTATTTACATGGACAACACACCAGAAATATGACCAAAATACAGAAAACCAAATTTACCCCACAGTAAAAAGCAAAGCCAAATTTACCTGAATTGTCAAACCCAAATCGAGGATGCCATTCTTCAGGCGTTCCCGGAATGAATCCAGACCCCTTCTTGCGATGTAGCTGAACCGGTGAATATCGAGATCCACCTCGAAGTAGTTCTCACCCTGGTGATGTAAGAGATAATATATCACTTGCTATATATTGCATTCCAATCTATTACTCCATTTACGAAAAAATAAATGAAAAGTCTGTCCATGCTCCATTATTTTTTGTTGCGAGGCCATGTTCCATTATTTAAAGGAACATGAAATTTATCATCTAAAGATCATATTTTAAGATTCCAGATATCTTTATGTTATAAGATCAATGATTCCTTCAGATTTTTTTATATCAACCTGGGATTTTTTTTCTCTTAAGTATCATGTATTGTCCATATAATGATTTCAAGCCTGTCAATCTAATAATTCATGCAGAGAACGTGGGTTCTGCACCTCATAGAAATCATGTTGCGGTCGTGAGAGGACTGGCTTCTCGTTGTATGCGCTGACAAGCTTTTTCTCTGTAGAACCCAACTGGAGGTCATCTGGGTTAACCAATCCAGCCATGATTTTCAACCGATCTCTGTAAGCGATTGTTGATTCTGATGCAAACCCTTTTACCTTCTCACTCTCATTCTCAAGGAATTTCTGCCGTCACAAACGTTAAGTTACTTAATTGGCTCACATGGTATTGAAACACTATAACAATCATGTTGAGAAGGCTCTGACCATGATAGACTCCTTGAAATGCTCTGAAACCTCCTTGTCAAAGTATTCCGAGACTCTGAAGTAAAGAACAAGGCTGAATCCTTCGCCGTCGCTGTCGCCGAGGAACATGGAAGCAGGATAGGTCGGCATCTGTGGTCGAAATAAAAAAAGGAAAGCTTGAAGCAACGGAACCGAAGAACTATACCTAGTACTATATCAATCATGCCATGAATCCTTACCTGGATGTTGACAATCAAAAGTGATGGGAGCTTGTTGTGTGGTTTGACAAGTGGAAGCTCAATGTGCTGGGCGATGTGCTGGACCTTCTTGGGGCTGGCGAAGAGGTCCACGCCAATGGGGTAATACGCGGCGTAGTTTGGAGCTGCACATTTCTTCTTGTCTCTGTAAAGAATGAAAAATCAGGGTTAAGGTTTTGCAGATACTCGTTTGAGGACATTATAAAGAAGATTGTTCGATATAAATACAGTTCCGTGCCATACTTGAGGAAGGTTTCACTTCTTAGCTTGAAGAGGGATGGATCAACCCGTGTCCAGCATCCCGGTGAGGGCTTTTCGCCTCCACACGGGATCGTCAGTCCTCCCTTGGGACGGACCACATATTTCTTTGATTCACCTACATCGAAACGAACAACACATGACGGAATTAGCAGCTGTGCGCATCTCCGGGTGCAGAAGATAGGAGTAGATTATTTTGGGAGGCTTACCGATTTCACTTGCATCGTCTTGGCAGTCGTCCTCTACGGCCGTCCTCTTGTAGGAGAGGCGAATCACCGTGGACTTCCTCTTGGCCGGGCTGACGCAGGTGAGCTGCTGCATCTTGTCGTTGAAGCTGATGGAGTGCAGCAGCTGGCGTATGCGAGACGGGGTGTTGGGCTCCTTCTCGTCTGCATCGGTTTTCTCCTTGGAATTTGGCACGCACTTGCTGGCACATATCGCCATGCTCTGGCTCCTACGTGCAGGATCATCACCTTTTGGATGTGAGAATGCATGTCAGCTTATGCAATCTCAGTTTGTAACTGTACTTTGAGGTGCTTAATTACGTACCATCGTCTTTTTTCAGATACTGTTCTACAGACAGTGTCATGGGCACGCCCCGCCACAATTCTCCGATGCGAGAGAGCGCGTCGGCGAAACGCGACGCCTTCTCTTGCTTCTTCAGGTCCTCGTCTTCTTCTTCCTCGTCCGACAAATCTGTAGGACGATCGATCAAATGAACATTCCAAAATAAAAAGGGTGTTCAGCTTCAGGTATAGATAACCGGACTCTCACCTCCATCGACACTCTTGAATTCCTCCTCGTCCTCAGCCTCGTCCTCGAGGATGCTGACGGAGTCGAACCAGGCGTCCTCTTTGCAGCAGCCGCTGGAATCGCGCTGGCTCTGGTGCCACTCCATCTGTGTGAGGTGGAACGTCTTGGAATTCTCCGACGACTTGCCGGCCGACTCTACGTGGACGATCTCGCTCATGGAGAAGTCGGTGGTGCGCCCCCTGGCATCCACGATCCGTGGCTTGGGCCCCTCCGGCATCACGGACCGGGGATTGCCGCGCCCTCTCCTGCCCCTCCTCGTGGTGTGGTACCTCTCTGGCCTCCGATGCTCAAGAGCAGACTTGGAAGCACACGAACCCATTGTATCTGCTGCTTGAGTCTCTGCTTGGATCTTGGATAATGGCAGCTTCGAGGTAACTAACTGGTTGGCCTTCGGTTAATTAGACTACGACGCAGTGTGGAGGTAAGACCACCAATTGTAGTAGGTCTAATCTGCAAGCACAAGAACTTATATAAGGCCGGCTGGCTAGTCTGCAATACAATGATGTAAATTCATGATCAAGGCTCTCCTTTTGGCACTCTGAGAGGCCACGTCGAACTTCAGAGAAGCTTCTTGTTCGGTTTGCATAATGGAGAAACATATAATCTTTTGCAGGAAAATAATTGACATGCTATCTTCGACATGTCCAAGACAAATAATGGTGAGCGTGTATGTCTTGTACTGTTGGTAGGGGGGAGGTATTCAATATGCATTGCACAGATGGAGACAGTGTTTCCCAGGGCCAGGGGTTGCAGGCACATCTGCAGTTGTTGAAGCCTTTGCGAGAAGGAAATCTCAGAGAAGCATCAGCCTGACAACCAGTAGTGAGCTGGGAAGGATCGGTAGGTCACCAAGTGGATTATAAGGGAATCAATGATTTTCTTGGGTGCATATATAAATAAACCAACTTTTACTAGCGAATAAGGTTTTACTAGGATAACTGCAGAGAAATAATCTCTTCTGCCAGTCTGAAGAAGAAAGACTTAATGATATAGATTTGAGCCTATAGATTTTGTTGCTATGCTTTTCTATAAACTTGGTCAAAGTTTGCAAAGTTTGATTTAGGAAAAAAATAGCATATTCAAAGAACATTCAATTACCCTTAATTGCACTTGTTTTGACGAAAAGTGTCTTTGGCACATGAGCACCAGTGCTCCTGATTTTTAAAAATCATATTTTTTGAATTCCAAAAAAGGCGAAATTAAATATCCACATACATATAAACATTCCAAAGGAATGGTAAGAATTTGGGATAAAAATATGTTATATTTTGAGCTATACAAAAAGAAAAATTTCTAACCCTATACGTACCCATAAATTTGTTTCTTTCCTGTAGGTCAAAATACAATGCAACTTTTACCGAAACTTCGCACGAGTATTGATGACATGTATTTATGGAATAAATGTGACGATTGTTTGAAACACAGATGTATAATTTTTAAATATTTTAAAAATTGAGAGCACTGCTGCTCATGTGCTTAGCTTCTTCTACCAAAAATATCAGTCCTCTCAAGGATTCAATACAAAATTGAGTAGTTGCCAAGCCTGTGCGAATAAATTAAGATAATTGAAGGACTGGTTACTGCATGTAACGAGAGATACAGAGCACCATGCAATGGATTATTTAACTCTCTGTTTGCACATGCATTTCATATATTTATACAACTAGTGTGTTTAATTAGGTCAGTACACATGGTGAGCTGAAGCATGGACATTCTCTCTTCACACACATGAAGATATTACTTTTTCTTCTTCTTCTTCTTCCATATCTTTAGATGAGAAAATTTGGTCCTCTCAATCCTTTTCCATCAAAACAGTGATCTATACATCACAATAAATGCATACCCTATGAATCGGTATTTTTTCGGACCTTCTCTCCCCATTTTCCATTACTTGCACAATGGCAATTTTTTTTGTCTAAGACAGTAAAAAGGGAAAAGAGAAAACGAGCCCACTGTCCAAACATCCTTTGGGCTAAATGAACGAACATGCATGA
Organism: Lolium rigidum; assembly: GCF_022539505.1. Classification (NCBI taxonomy): domain Eukaryota; kingdom Viridiplantae; phylum Streptophyta; class Magnoliopsida; order Poales; family Poaceae; genus Lolium; species Lolium rigidum. The sequence continues at coordinate 169,868,564 of NC_061510.1, forward strand.
ACTCAATTTCACTGCCAAACTAAAATATTGCACCAGAAGGATGAACCTACCTCTCAAATTAATCTTTGGAACAATGGGCAGCAATGAAAATGAGCATCCAAGTAGGTAGTTACATCCCCTCCCACACATGAAGGCCGACGAAAGGAGGGCGACGGTGTGGGGGGTCCCGGCGCCTCTCCCTTGAGCGTGCGGCGGTAGACGTCAAACCGCCGACCGGCCGGTGAGGTGAACGGAGAAGGTAGGGAGAGGATGTGGCAAATTGGATAAAGAGGCTAGGCTACAACCACAACACCATCTGTTAATTAGCATTGCCCATATATAGCAATTTTCCATGTTTGGGTCCTTAATATGATCCACGCATGCATGCGCACGCTTCTGGAGAAAATTTGAGCCAGAAAGGTGGCACGTGGTTGCTGCTTTCTACAGAGAGGAAAGTGTAGAGGAAAGTGTAGCGTTAAAGAAACCGTACGAAAGGTGATTGAAATAACTCATATAATTTCTTGATCTTTTGCAGAAAGGATGTCCGCGATCTCTGCATCAACCAACGATGCACAATGCCATTTCTGTTGAATAGAGATTTTCTTCTACATGTAGCCGCAAGCACTAAATATCATAGAAGGGGTGCCAAAATGGAGTTTACAGACACCTAATCACGGCTACTATACTAGCAGAATAGGCCAAAGAATAATTACGGGAAAAGAATCTTTGCAGCAGCCTTTTTTAGAAGGTAGGTCTCAAGAGAGCTCGCTTTAATTTAATGAAGCCAAAACTGAAAAATACACAATTCATACATATATAAGCAAACCTACACAAACAAATAAAGCAGAAAAACATCGCAAGTTCGGGTCTGCGCCCCAATGCAACACCTAACCCATGAAACTAATACAACATAGGGATAACAGCCGGGGACTAACTCTGATCTGACAGTAGCGTGGAGAGAATGAATTCTCCCTTCGTCGGCTCCAAAGCATTGCGGTCCTATCTCCTAACCACTGGCTTTCACACATGCAAGTAAATAGAAATTTTGTCACACCGCCAGGACAAGAGTCTTATGGTGTGTTACGCTGACCTATGTGTTGTGGAATCTTAGTAAAAAATTCAGAATCGAGGTCTACCCTCTTGTTCACCTTAGCATACAAATGACCCCAATCTAGTGTTGTTAGGGCTTTATCACTCTCCATATTGTTGGTCCCCAGAACTATAACCTTATTTTTATGGAAATTAATCCAGAGTCTGGACATGCTCTTGAAGTAAATCATGATGAATTTAAGGTTGGCAAAGACCAAATCATACGGTTGGATCATAATGATCGTATCATCTGCATATTGCATATTGCTTCATCATCGAGTAATGGGTGGCGTGCTCTCTGAAAGTTGCGGTGTGATCACTTATAGGCAGTGGACAAGCGTAGGGTTTCAGAGGTCTTATGTTGAGAATTTCCAGTGGGATCCTTCACAAAAGTTGGTCGGCTTGACGGTGCAGAGCCACCGACACATGGTAAGATGGGCTTATACATCCAAAGCTCATCGTACTAGTGGTCATTAAGCCCAGTTCCACAACATTTTTTGTTCTAATAAGGCTTCCCTCCATCACGCGATTCATCCCAAACGTGATCAAATATAATTATTAAAACATCCATTTCTGCAAGGTAACAAAAGTATGAATAAAGATAAAAAATAAGTGCGAAAATCACTCATCAGCCACCGGCGCACGGCGGATGATCGGTAGATCGAATTGACGTTCAAGGGTGGCACAACAATATATAGAGGTTAGTCGTACTTTTTATCGAATCAAAGTACTCATTTCCATCTTTCTTGTTGTGCCCGAGGTGATTTAGGTATTAAGGATTTTATTGTGGGGTTGGATTGGGGGATAAATTTCTCATATTAGGGCTTAGTATGGTAATTATTAGGGTCAATGTTTTGCCTTTTTGTCTATTATATCGTAAATATTTAGGGAATTGTTCGTTGGTCTGATGGGGTTGGACTGAAAGAGATGGGTTGGTAAATTCATATAGTGAGTAGTTTCCGTGAGATGAATTTGCTTAAGTTTTCCTTATTTATGTGCTTTTCGTAGGATTTGTACATGGATCATATATTGTTGCTCCGTGCAATTTCATTATCACGGGACATGTGAACATGGTGGGAAGGAGTGGAATTACAAAGGTGGAAAGCATGACATGTCAACAGTTATGTTGTCAAAGTTGTTGGAAATATTCCATAGAGGCAATTATGGATGATGTATTTCCTAATGTATTCATAAAGTAAGGTTTTCCTTGTATGGACACTTATATGTATCATCAAATACCTGATTTGGTTATGTGGAACTATATATTTATGTTGTTCATACTAAACTATCCTTAGTCGTGGAGGTTGTGCTCGACACACAACTTAGACTAATGTGCAAGTTGGCTTATGACTCGATCAGTTCCACTTGTCATGGGTATGATGATGCTAATCCGACTTACACGGACTCGGCTAAAGTGTTTAATGAGTCAGAGTGACCGAAATTGAGGTGCAAGGACCAAGTCGTCATTCACATGTCTCAATCAATGTAATCCTTAGACCTGAGGTGATCATATGGTACGAGTTGTGGATCAGCCGATTTATATTCTGTTGTTCTGTAATAAGGAAGTTATGAAGGCAGAGTTCAAGTCGACTGAGAAACAAAATGCATGGCATGGATTAACAAGATAGGATTTCCCCTCCGAAAAGGGAGATATTCTCTGGGCCCTCTCGGATGACATGATGCGGAAAGCATGGCCATGCATGACTCGGTGAAGTGTTAACCAAGGCGATCAACTAAGAGGTAATCAGATGAATTACATATCACGTATCTAGAAGAGGGTTGAGATACTAAAAGGATGACGTCACTTGCCTATAGCTTGAGGGCATCTCCAGCGGCGCGACGCATTTCGGACGTTGAAACGGACGCGTCGTGTTCGTTTGCGTCGGCCGAAATGGTCGAAATCGTCCGGGCGTCCGTTTGCGTTGGGGGTGGCTCCAACGGCGCGACGCATAATTTTTTTTTCCATTCGTGCAACCATAATTTACGTTTAAAAAAAACATAAAAACGCCATAAAGGCGTGCTAAAAGTTGCTGCTGCCTACTGGTCGTCGTCGCTGACGAGGTTAATGAACTCCGGCGTCGGCCATGGAAGCTCGTACGCCGGCGGTGGAGGAGGTACCGCCGCATGGGCAGGGAGGCCGTGGCCGGGGATCCCACGCCGGAGCAGCGGGCGGAGCGCGGTCGTTGGAACGCGTCGGCGTAGCCGGAGGAGTCGCCGGCCTCCCTGCGCGAGCGCCGACTCCCGCAGGCTGGATTGCGAGCCCCTCCCACAAAGCGAGCTCGTTGAGCTCGTCCTGCGCGCTGTTGGCCAGTGCCATGGCAATGGCCTCATCCTCGGAAAGGTCCGGCGGCTGGGTCTCCGGATCCCACGTCGGCCCGCCGTCGTCGTGGTCGTAGTCGACCATGTGGACGTCCTCGTCCTCCTCGTCGTCCGCGTCCTCCTGGCCGTTCTCTTCTTCTTCTGCGGCGATCTCTCGGTCGAAGAAGTCCACGTCGCCGAGGTAGCCAGCGCGGCGGCGCGCGTCGAACTCTCACGTCCCGAATGAAATCCAGTTGTAGGAGTTCAGCGCGTACGCCTCATCCTCCCGCAGATCCGGCGGCAAGATCGCTCGGCGGCGGCGCACCTCGTCCCGCCGCTCTCGGCCCTCGCGCGGCACGGGGGGGACCGGCACGCGCCGCGAGTTCGGGTACCAGCCCCTCCCCGGCAGAGTTCGCGTCCGGCCATGGCACGGGCCGGTTTTCCTCCCATAGCTGCCGCGCGAGCTCAACGCGGACGTACCGGCCGACCCTTGCCTTCTTGCCGGAACGCGAGCCGCTTGCCTCCTGGTCGTTCTTCGTCTTGCGGAACGGCCAGCATTTCTTTCCCATGGCGTCGGTGGGATGGATATTGTGGGATTTGGCAATGGTTTGGTCGTCGAAATGGACGCCGGCAGCGTCCATTTAAAAGGCTCCGACGCCATATCGCCTTCAATGGCCTGCCAGTGCAACGTCTACTAGCTGCGCACGCTCGCGTAAGCCGAGGCACGCCATTAACGCGGCCCTGCGAAGGCTGCAGCGCGCCGCCCGGAAGTAATGCTGCGGAAGACGAAGCAGTTGTGCCGCTGCCAGGCGGGCCCGTGCGAGGACCGAGCGGACACTTTGCGCGTCCGCGCAGCGTCCGCCGAGACGCAAACCTGGCGCATGTTTGGGCCAGGTTTGCGTCTCTGCGGACGGCCCGGTCACTTTGCGTCGCGCCGCTGGAGGTGGTGCACGACGCATTTTCGGTCACGGCGGACACAAACGGTCGCTCAGCGTCCGTTTGCGTCACGCCGCTGGAGATGCCCTGACAAGTTATATCGGGAGGCCTCAGTCGCATTGAAAGGTTAGTCGTCATGGCTCTGTGGCACTTGGGAGACGGCAAATTCTGCTAGGAGCCGCTACCGACTGATCGATTGTGAGTGAGAATCCAATTGTGTCTAAGTCTCCATGATCATGCACGTTCGTCACACACTTAAGAGATAGGAGTGAGTCGGATGTGATCCGACTGAAATGGAGTTGGTTGAGTTGGACTCGAGCCGAACCAGGAATGTATTAGTGAGTTAGATTCGCGATGGCCATAATAGGGACCAAGTGAATGGGTTGCGAGTGTTGTGAAGCCCACACTCACTCCATATATAATGTGAGGTGAGAGCTTCCCAAAGGACACGCTTAGACCATTTCACGAGTTGGAAACCCTAGCTCCATTCAATTCAGCCGTCGTACTGGATCTATCAATCCACCGTCGATGCTCCTCCTTGTATGTATGGATACCGGCAGAGGCGTTGCACATGTGACACTCCAAGGCGAAGGAGTTCGTGGATCTGAAGAGTTGTTCATGGGATCGGACCGGATCAGACTGCACTGCCCAGGCGCGCTTCACCAAGTTCCACACTTGCGCGTCTAGTGATAATCCCCATGGCCTTCAACCTCAGCTAGTTTTTGGGAGCACCGCATAGAAAAAGTTTTTGTTTTATTTGCGTGGCCAAATAGTGGTACCAGAGCTGCAGCTTTTGGTTAGGCCCTGGATCACGCATATGTGATATGAGAATAGCTTTAGATTGGATTCGTATGTTGTGGCGGTGGTCAACCTATGAGATAGGTCGATTTTGTATGGGTCGATTGGATCAATCGCATATGGGGTATGTGAATGATCTGGTTTGCTTGATCAATCAGATTGGTCAAATCTTAACCAAGACCGGAAATTGGTGAAATAGTTTCACGCGATAAAAGATCCATGAACGGATTGCAGCTTAGATATTCAGTCTAAAATCGTCTCATTTTGAGGTTCACATGGCCCGGTAGAATGCAGATTCTATGTATGCATAACTTGTTTTTGGAGGATTTTGTGAAGGGTATGGCTTATGTGCATGTGATATATGCAATCTAATGTGATCTGCGAATCATAGTATGTCAACCGACTAGAGCCAACTGTCAATTTATTGTTTAACAAAATGCGTGTAGACTCCTCCATGTAATTAGATTACTAGCTAGTGTAGTTGTTGGACAAGCCAGATGACATGCAAGTCGGCAGCTGGCAACATGGAGTAAGACGGTACATGCAAGGAGTTAAACGCTAGTCGGCTTACATATTCGTGGAGATGAACATCACCATGAAGAGAGCTATATAATTTGACATGTTAATTTCATTATCTATGTTTTTGTTATGCCTCTGTTTTCACCTCTATGAGATAGACGGTAGGAAGTAATTCCCTAAAGAAGGTCTAGTACGTTGTCCCGCCGGTGTTGCACCATCACAAGTTGGTCATTCTTGGTAGTGGGATCATAAAATTGAGGTAATGCCAACTCTTCCTAATTAGGTGGGATCATGTCGGTCACTTTTAGCGGAAACACTTGGTAAGCTAGACGGGGCAATCCCAACGGTTGTGGGCCTCAGGGTAAAGGGTGGCGGGAGCCAGGGCATGAGACGATGCCACCGACCAACAAGAGTCGCATGAGATACGATTTACAAGGATTTGTCTACCTAGATCACTTGATGGCTAGCGTGATGCTAAAGCTCACTAGTTAGATTTCTTATTTAGGATCCTGGATCACTTAGTAACCATCTGAGGGATGTTGGTTATAGTGGGAGCATAAATATTAAAATGTGTAATATTTTTTGTCTTTTATGAATACATGTGTTAACTGTTTTTCGCATACTTTTCTGTTGTAGATCAATGGTACCAAACAACACCACTCCTCAGTTGTCCAGTTTTTCTTTGGGGTCGATCTTGGAGAAATATAAGCTTAATGGAACTAGTTTCACAAAATGGTATCATAATCTGAGAATTATTCTCAAACAAGACAAGAAACACCATGTTCTAGACAAACCACTTCTAGATGAGACGGATGATGATGCGGCAACCGCTGTGAATAATGCCTACCATCGAGTTAGAGATGAGTCCATGTGAATGTACAAGGATGTCGCCTAGAGGGGGGCGAATAGGCGGGTGTAAAAACTTCTACCTGAGGGCGGAATAAAACTATTCAAGGTTTACTTGTTTAGCACAAAGCCTATCAACTAGGGTTTGCCTATGTGCACCAACAACCTATGCTAAGCGTGATGAGCAACAAGGTGATAACAAACTAGATATAGAACATCAAGCATGCAGACTATCACAATGTAAAATGCATAGGTAAAGGAGCTCGGGTTGAGAAGTAACTGGTGCACGAGGAGACGACGATATATCCCGAAGTTCACACCCTTGGGTGCTACGTATCCGTTGGAGCGGTGTGGAGGCACGAGGCACTCCAATGAGCCGCTAGGGCCACCTATTTTCCTCGAGCCTTTCCACCAAAGGGAAAGCCTCGATCCACTAAGGGACCCTTGAGGGTGGTCCCCGAATCCGTACAAGCTTGGGGAAAACACCCAAGTATCAAGCTCGAGGCAAACTCCACAACACGGAGGCTCTCAAGTACACGGCCACAAAGGCTACAACACGCCACACACGGCAACAAGGCCACAAAGGCTCCAACGCGCCACAACCGGCTCCAAAACCACAAAGGCTACCACACTCCACAAAGGCAACAGCGCCACAAAGGCTACTACGCCACAAAGGCGACAAGGCCACAAAGGCAATAAGGCCACAAAGGCTATCACGCCACAAAGGCGACAAGACCACGAAGGAAACAACACCACTAAGGTCAACAAGACCTCTACGGTTCCAAGAAACCCTAGAGGGAACTCACATGAACTCACACGAGACCGAAACCCCGGAGAGAACCCAAACCGATGCACCTAATGCAATGGCTAAGAACACCACTAAGATGCCCAAGTCCTTCTCTCCCAAATTCCAACAAAGCTACAAAAGTTATTGGGGGAATAGGGGAGGAAGAACAAAATAGGAGGAGGAACACCAAATTACTCCAAGATCTAGATCTAGCAAGATCCTCTCACTTGGAGAGGGCTTCACTTGGTGGAGCACTAGAAATGATCTCCTCTCTCCTTTCCCCCAAAAAGATGCAAGGAATAGTGGGGGGATCAAGAGGAGGATCAAGTTCTTCAAAGTCAATAATGGAGGAGAGAGAATGGATGGGAAGAACTACCTTGGACGGAGGTGGGAGAGAGGTATAAATAGGGGCCCAGAAATATGACTGTTGGGGCTGGAAAACGGTCAGATTCGCGACCCAAACCAGTACTACCGCTTGTCGAAGCGGTACTACCGCTTGCGTTAAAACTGTGCAGAAAACAGGCAGAAAATGACCCAAACCGGTACTACCTCTTGTGAAAGCGGTACTACCTCTCGAACTGGTACTACCGGGTAGGTACCGGCCCAATACCGGTCTGGATCCAGGGGCTCACAGAGACCAAGCCGGTACTAGACCGGTACTGGACCGGTACTATCGCCCTTTTTCTTTTTCCCTCTAAACCGCGATACGGAAAAGGCAATAACTCGAGTTAGGAAACTCCAATTGGGGTGAAACCAATTTTGCCGGAAAGAGGATGACGAGAGCTACCTCCACACATGGTGAAAACATGGAAAAGAGTGGATGATGATTTTATTATGAATTTAAAGGTGCAACCTCTCAAT
>NC_061510.1:169876776-169975539 GCF_022539505.1 Lolium rigidum
CACAGCTCAAGGCACAAGTTGCGCAGATCCCGACATTGGTCCAGGAGCAAGTGCGGCAACAAGTGCAACATATCGTGGAGACCCAACGGAGGACGCAACGACGGCAAGTGGAGGACCAAGTGGGCACGACGCTTAGCTCCATCATCCCTACCTTGGTTGCCGGTCCGGAGCGCGTGGTATAGGGGAGGAAAAAGGGGCCTCCCCCGGTTCCCGGCTCACGGGCAGCAACTCCCACAACGTGGAGCCATCGGTGAGTCCGCGGGCGGCAACAATGGTGTCTCCGGCGGCGCCAACATTGGTGGCTCCCGCAGCGCCAACCTTGGTGGCTCCGGCGGCGCCAACCTTGGTGGCTCCCGCGGCGCCAACCTTGGTGTCTCCGCGGCGCCATTACTTCAGCTCAATGCACCCGTCGCCGCGGATAATACGCTGCCCGGCACCGCGCCAACAAGCGGCCACTCCATCGCGTGGCACGCCCGCCGCCGGCGGTGCCTCGACCTTAGCCGAGCCGGGACGCCATCACGGTAACCAACCCTCGTCTCCGATGACTTCCATATCCTTGCCTTTGACTACGCTAGCCATCCCTAACGCCCTACATGTTTTCCGCAGGTGCCGCCACCGACGTCCCATGCACTCTCCCTGCATTTTGTGAACGGCGAGTTGATCGATGTTGCCAAGGCCAAAATCGTTCAACCGAGCAACCGCCGGTTACTACGTGTACCCATGGCACCCGACGTGTATAGGATTCAACCGGTTCGGGTGCTTAGTGGCTACGACGACGTGGTACCTCCCTTTCAACCCCATGGCGCCGACGCAGATGAGGTCCTTACCCTCCACCAATGCTTCAATTGCTCCATGGTTTGGCCAAAGAGCCAGATTCGTTTGGGGGCGAGCGACACCACCCCACGGACAACACCCCAAGCCGTGCCGGCGCCAAGCCATGGAAAGACCACCCCAACGGTGCCGCCATCAGCCGACGAGGACATGCATATGGCACAGGATCCGAACGATGGTCCGGACGAGGACGAGTACGTTCGCCAACCCGGACTACAACTTCGATTTTGGGGTGATGGACTACGATCTCGCGTTGCCAACCCTCTCAAGCTGCCGCCGAGGGGAAAACCTATTGCAACAAGCGGCGCCTATTCTCGTTCTCGGGAGACGCCTCCAGTGCCGACTTCACCGAGACTCAGCCGATAGCCGAGGTGAGAAGTGTTATCGGTCCTAACACACCGAAGAAGGCTTGCGAAGAGGAGAATGCAGTCCCGGTAAATATAAAGCCGAAGGGACGGAAAAGAAAGAAGAAGGACGGCAAGTCCGCCAGCCAGCCGCGCACCTATCCGTGCTCGGGACGGGCCACCGCGTGCCCAAGAATATCGAGGCGAGGGTGCATGTGTCGGGTGAGCGGATGCTAATTCAAAGATTGTACGATGCTGCACCCGGTCCTATGCGATCTCTCGGTTGACGGTATTCAGTTTATGGAGGAGCGGCGTCTCGGGGAGAAAGATCATGGATACCCAGTGTATATTGCCAAGGTGCCCTCGGGCCATGGCTTTGTCGATAGTGGCTTCGCGGACAAGATCTTCCTGCGGTATGATGACATCTTCGCCATGCTGAACAGTTATCCGCTGCACTACACCTTCATTCGCCTATACTCGCTCAGCAAAGCGATGCGGATCATTAGACACAACATCCCGGACATCGCGATAGCCGACCCCTTCTACATGCGTGCCGTCCACTTGGCCACCGCCGGAGACCGGGCAGTCGCGAGTGGATACCTCAAAGACTTCTTTCTAGCGAACCAGAAGAAGTGTAACATCCTCCTGCCCGTATTTCCCGAGTAAGTCACCCCCTCACCGTACCGGTCTTAACTCGTGATTTTTTTAGATTTCAATCGTCATGTTCTTAAACATTATGTGTTCTACGCAGAGACAAAACCTGCACACTCATCTCCATAACCCCGAAACATTCCATGGCCACATACCTCGATGCGGACGGTAAGTCAACCACGGACTACACGAATGTCAAGGGCGTACTTGATGATGCTCTCAATGCCTACGTCAAAGCGAAAGGCAACATGCAGAGGCCAAATGTTAGGTACGGGAAGCATGTGTTCAAGCACCAAACAAAGTTTCCCTGCGTCAAGAAGCCGCCTTCTAGTAACAAGGATGCCTACTACGCCCTCTATCACATGGATAAGTTCATACGGGACCAGCAGCAGCTTACGCTACCTGAGCATCTCAGAGACTGGGCCAACAAATTGTCGCGGGTCCCTGACGACGGCATCAAGCAAGACTTCTTCCGCATCCAAGTAGAGTTTTGTGAAATCATCCACCAAGATGTCGTTAGAAGCGCGGGGGAGTTCTTCGCCGGCTATCGACCGTCAAACAGATGACATAGACACAATGCTCCAAATGCGGGGTGACGACTACCGCTCATGGATGTGCTTGAAGAAAGGCGGCGGTTTTATCCACGCTCCGAGAAAGTCTTGATGTGCGAGCCTAGTTATGTAGTTGTGAACTAAAGACGAGCTTGTGTTGTAATAAACTTTATCCAAGCACTTTACTTGCATGTCCGTTTAATTACTAGTTCGGCTATGTTTGTCAACTTATATATATGGCTCTGTCGTTTTCCGCACTTGATTTGGTCCTTAATTTTGTTTGCATATGCCGATGATTAGAATGGTTGGTCACTTGTACACTCGGGGTGGAGCAAGCGAGCCCGGTGTGATGGCACAAATATCCATGTCTTGTGCATCCTACCTGGCCTCGCTTACTCCATCCCTGAATGTTAAAATTTGTTTTGACCAACAATGTATGAGGCCCTCGTCATTCCATTTGCTTTGGTTTTTCAGAATGCCGATGATTAGAATGGTTGGTCACCACTCCGTGAAGGCATCGGCGAGCTCGGTGTGATGACACAAATATCAATCTCTTGTGCATCCTACCCGGTCTCGCTGACTCCTTCACGGAATGTTAATATTTGTTTTGACCAACAATGTATGAGGCATATGCTCTTTCTTCCATTTTAGTGCCGATGATTAGAATGTTCGGTCAACTCCGTACACTCCGAGGTGTCGCCGGTGAGCCCGGTGTGATGGCACAAATATCAATCTCTTGTGCATCCTACCTGGCATCACTGACGCCATCCCGGGATGTTCATATTTGTTTCGACCAACAATGTATGAGGCCCTTGTCATTCCATTTGCTTTGGTATCTCAAAATGCCGATGATTAGAATGTTTGGTCACCTATACACTTGGGGGAGGGGTCGGTGAACCTGGTGCGATGACACAAGTATCAATCTCTTGTGCATCCTTCTTGGTTTCGCCGACCCCTTCCCTAAATGTTAATATTTGTTCCGACCAACAATGTATGAGGCATATGCTCTTTCTTCCATTTTAGTGCCGATGATTAGAATGTTTGGTCAAGCTGTACACTCCGGGGTGTCGCCAGTGAGCCTGGTGTGATGGCACAAATATCAATCTCTTGTGCATCCTACCCGGCCTCACTGACGCCATCCCGGGATGTTCATATTTGTTTCGACCAACAATGTATGAGGCATTCCATTTAGTTCATACTAGCTACTTTGTCTCTTATTTGAGTTGGCACTTCTTAATTGCATTGGCCGATGATTAAATTTTGTGGTCACTACACTTGGGGGAGGTGTTAGTGAGCCCGGTGCGATGACACAAATATCAATCTCTTGTGCATCCTACTTGGTCTCGCTAACACCTTCCCTAAATGTTAATATTTGTTCCGACCAACAATGTATGAGGCCCTTGTCATTCCATTTGCTTTGGTATCTCAAAATGCCGATGATTAGAATGTTTGGTCACCTATACACTTGGGGGAGGGTCGGTGAACCTGGTGCGATGACACAAGTATCAATCTCTTGTGCATCCTACTTGGTTTCACTGACCCCGTCCCTAAATGTTAATATTTGTTCCGACCAACAATGTATGAGGCATGCCTTTTAGTTCATACTACTTGGATCGTTTTTGAGTTTGCTCTTATTCGTTGCAAACATCTATGAGCGTGCACTAATGTTTCTTTGGCTCGTTCATATATGTGCAGATATGACGTGGTATGTCGTGTACAAGGGCAAGGTTCCCGGAGTCTACAACGATCGGGAGGAGTGTCGGAGACAGGTTCACCGTTTTAGCGGTAACAGACTACAAAGGGTACACCACTAGAGCGGAGGCCGAAGACGGATACGCACGCTATCTGGCGGGAGAGAGGACGGAGCGGAGGAGGAACCGGATGAAGACCACTTTCATCGGGACGGTGCTAGTAGTGACTCTAGCTCTCTTCTATGTGATTGTACTTTAGATGATCGATCTTGTGTAATCATTTGCGACTTTGTAACCCCGTAACTTGCATTGTAACCTCGTAACTTCTCTAATGTGAAATCTTGTGAATCATGTGGGGCTAATGTGAAGAACTATGTATGGATGAGCTGTGTTGTTGTGTATATGTGTTATATATCCTGTATTGTACTATTGTACCATATACAACCTGTATAAATACCTGCCAGGATACAAAAAAAAATCAAAATTGTAGCAGTGGCGCACTGGTCGCCTATTAGTGGCGCACTACCACTAAGTAGCAGTGGCGCACTGCCCTGGCTCCAGTGGCGCACTGCCCTGTGAACCCTACGATTCTAGCAGTGGCGCACCAGGCACTTCAGCAGTGGCGCATGTCCACACGCAGCAGTGGCGCAGCACCTCGCTGAAGCAGTGGCGCACCCCAAAGTCTAGCAGTGGCGCACCTTGGCTAGACAGTAGTGGCGCACTGCAGCTCGACCAACGAGTGGCGCACCAATTTGGAGTAATAGTGGTGCACTCGCTGGACATGTCAATGGCGCACCACGCAGATGCGCCACTCGTTATCAAGGATAGTAGTGGCGCACCACTAGTGCGCCACTACTAGGAGTTAGCAGTGGCGTGATAACAGTGGCGCACCACTAGTGCGCCACTGATGGCTATATGTGGTGCGCCACTGAATGCCTTTTTCCTAGTAGTGCGGTAAACCATGAAAATCATCCAACTCAAACACGCAACATGATATGCATCCGAAATCCGTTTCCGATGAGCTAGATCTTGTCATGAGAATGAACACAAGCTCTAGAATATCTCATGGATAAGAACCAACAACAACCAAGAAACACGATGCAGTGCGTGCAAGGTTTGAGCTCTCTCTCTGATGATGCGACCATCTATCCTACCTAGCACAAACCTTGTCCTTGCGCATTCCACTCGAGTCGGCAAGCTCTGTCTTCATCCCTCTTCAACCTTGTACATGGCACCGTATTCATCCAACATACACGCCACCGTCTTCATCCATCTTCTACGCACGCCACCGTCTTCATCTCTTCTTCACGGTCTTCGTCCCTCTTCATCTTCTACACCGTCTTCATCTCTCTTCGACACCATCTTCTTCATTGTACTCGATCTTCTTCATCTTGCAACCTTGAGACCAAAATATGGCTTGACCTAAGAGAGAATCTCAATACAACCATTAGTCCATAGGGATTGTCATCAATTACCAAAACCACACATGGGGACTCCATGTCCTTTCAATCTCCCCCATTTTGGTAATTGATGACAATCTCTTTGAGAGGGTTTTAAATAAGAAAATTAGCGAAAGACCCAAGTTGAATATTTAGAAGAAACTCCTCCATAATATATGCATGTGTGAATGAACTTGAATTTCATTGCATATATCGGCAATTAAAGCCTAGTGGAGTATCCTCTAAATATTCAACCATGGAAAGCAACAAATGCAAGCATGAAAGGCAAACGTTTAAGAACCAATCAAAATAAATTCCCTCAAACCCTCCAAACTCCCCCCCATTGGCATCGATTTCGGAAATGGACGAAAGGTTTAGTAGGACAATATAGTGAGAGTTCCTCCATAAGTTGTGCATTTCTCATAATGTGAGTGAAATCAAATGCACGTATTCAATGACATATAGAAGGAGGGAATCCAACTCTATTGAGGATCAAAGATTCCAAGAGCATAAGAAGGTGATAAAGCTTCGATAAATGAATCAAGCAATCCAATGAACCAACGAACCAATTGAAGGATATTATGATAAGATCAAGAAGAATGCTCTAAGCAATATGTGGAAGCTACCCAAGGTTTGTGCACAAGATAAGCAATTTGCATTGAAGAATAAGGTGCACAAACATGGCGTCATCACTCCAACAAGATCACTCAAAGCAAATGGTACCAAGTGAAATAGAGATTTATGATAGCCGCAAATGGGTATTTAAATAAAATGAGGAAGCTCCCCAAGGTACATGCACATGTTATAATGTTGATTTGAATACAATGTGCACATCATGGAATCCTCACTCCCTCATTGTCATTTAAAGCACAAACATTTGCAAGAGATTATAGAAGACATTAAGCATCACTTGGAATAACAAATGGTTGAGCATCAATCAAGAGGTAATATAAGATAATGCTCAACCAAAAGAATGTGTGAGAGTCATGGCAAAGCATATTATAAGACTAATACAAGGATTAGCATTGAGCATCATCATAGTCTTCAATGAATGAGGTTGCTAAGCATAAAAATACATCACCCAAGATTGAAATAAAAATATAAAATGAAAATAAAAAATAAAAAGAAACACAAGCTTAATAAGAAGCAAATAAAATTTAAGCTTGTGCCAAAATCAAATATGAGTGCGTGAAGATGCAAATATAATAAACTGAGCACTCAGATCAAATTCTTTGTGGAGCCACCAAAGAGTCAAACAAGAATAAAAAGAATGGACTCCAACAAAGAGGGATATCAAAAGAATATGTATCATCTCTCATGTATATAAGTTTCTCCAAGTGGAAAACATCACAAAGATATTTATGATCCATCAAGAAACATGCACACACAAGATAGATACAAGAGAGATAGATCAAGATATCCAAGGTGAAGTAATACAATATACCAATGAGATATTTGCTTTATAGTACGGCCAAAGGCTCAAATTTATCTTATTGTATATTGAAGAACTTCAATCACAACCACATCAAAGACATCACAACAACCACTAAGAGAAGGATATAGTTGAGATGCTTTGATAAAGGCAACCACATATCACACAATGAAATACCAAATGGAAGAATCAAAATTTGCAAATTCATCTTTATTGCACATGTGAGCATATTGAGGAAAAGATATGCAATTCAATTGAAGGTTGACATATTTGGGATTAGGTGAATCATAAGCATTATTTTTATATTCCCCAAAATATGCTCTCATCTCAACTTACTCATATTTGCAATAAAGTGGTTTCATTTAAAAGGTTTGCAATACCACAACATTTTCAAACAACAATACATGCAAAAGATAACCACATGGTTGGATACAAGGTAAGCATGCATGGAGAAGATTGATACTTGTTACCCGGATGCAATGGTCTGATGTAGTAGATATGAGTTTGCCATAACATCATAGATCGTCTCCAATAGTCACTTTGTCTTCACTTCTTCCTTATGAGTGAGACGAGCATCCAATGCATATCCAATGTACCTAAGACAAAGCTCAAGTACAAAATGGTCCCCAAACTAATTGGGTCCAAGTTGTTACTGCAACTACAACACATAGGAAAAACTCCACATAAATATGTGCATATAGATATGAATTTGAATTTCATGCACATCTTAGCCGATTTAGGATTATGGTGGAGTTTTCCCTATGCATTGGATCAACGAAAGCAATCATGTCATAAGATAGACATAAAGTAAATATGCATGCAAGACTTTGAAGAACAAAATGGAGATATGACTTGGACAAAACACAAAATACAACATGATGACACACAAAGGTGTGACATGTCAAAAGGTTGTCCAACCCATATCAAAGAATCAAATCAACACAAGATTGACCCCAAAGTTCAACAAATGAACTAAACACAACACAACGAGCAAGATGATATCCAAAACACACATGCTCAAGGACTTATCTCATTTTAAGAAGCTAAAACCAAATATCAAGTAATGAGATAACCAAGTCCCAAAGAAAGCAAGGTTACAAATAAACCAAACCCTCAACACTTTTCATGATGGCACAAAAGTACCGAAAAGAAAAGTTTTGTCTTCCAAAGTCAAATTCTTGAAACAAGAGAGTGTTCTAACAAACATAGGAGAGCTCCCCCGAAATTAGTGCACTATTTAGAATTTTGCATTTGAATAAAAAATGCAGAAATGCGGGATCATCACTCTACCGTTGTTTATCAAAACACTACAGAGGTTCAAGTGAAATAAGAAGATCCATAAGAAGCAAGGAATACACATGGGAGTCAAACCCACAAAGACAAATTCTTGGTAAGAAATAAATCATTTAAGCACACGAGCCAAGTGTGAGGATGATCCAAAGACATACCACATAATATGTTATCAATTGTCCAAGGACAAGAGATATATAGGAAATATTTCCTTATGGTGGTTTGAGGATATATCCAAGATCATCTTCATAGCTAACAAAGCATATGGTAAAGGATAAGAATTAACCATAATGGAACTGGAGATTCTTGAGAGCTTCAATTAGTTACACCATCATGCAAGGCAATGAATAGCATAACTCGAAGCACATGATTTTCCAAAGAGTATATAGAGCTAGTAACACAATGTGGAAAACCATGCCAAGAAAATTTCTCACAAACAAAATCCAAGAGAATAGCAATAAAAGCATTTTTGGGCAAAATGGGATTTGTTTGAGCAAACATGTCACATAGGAACAAGATAATCTATAATATCAATTCTATGTGACACAACTTAAGTGTTCAAATTTTCTAAGTTTGTAATATGCACAAAGCATAATACTACCCCATAATGTGATAAAGGCATTTTTCATAGAAGAGGCAAATAAGAACCACTAGAGCTAATTAATGGACATTATAGAATTTTAATTCATCATGTCACACATTTTAAGATTGTGAAATGCACAAAGCATATCACTCCCCCAAAATGGGATAGTCCATTAATTGTCTACAAGAGGCAACAACTAAGATATCAACAAGATGCAATAGGCTCAACATAAGGACAATTGTACATGATGTGCCACCCAACATATGATAGCAAGATAAGCAAGTAGGAAGCACAACATACACAACCACATGCGAGGTACAAAACCAACACATGAAAAAGGGGGGCGAGTAACTTTCAATGTAAAGGAGTTGATGTCTCGTTACCGCAATGAGGAGCATGGATAAAGGATGGAAGAAATAATAACCAATGACTTGACTTGAGGAAATAAGAATGATGAAGACCCCTTAATTCTTCATGAACTAGTCAAATCTCCAATGCCCTCCAATCATACGTATTGATCCAATTTTGTCTTGTTGGTCCCCAACCAATATGGGTCCTAAAAAGTTAGTCACAGTAGGCTTAGCAACCCAAATGGTTCTTTTTACGAAACCACTTTGAGTGCCAACATATTTGGCAAACACATTGCCAACCTTATCCTTACGAAGAGAATAAGCACCATCGATCAAGATAGGGTTGGATGAGTTACCAATAGTTCACAAGGAGGATATGTGGCCCTTCTCACGACATATGTAGAATGTTCTTCTCTTCTCCTTCTTCTCACTTGATTTATCCACAACGGGAGCCTTGGCTTGATCCTTCTTGGGTCGGCCTTTCTTCAACTCGAGGTAGAACATGAGCTCCACCTTGAGGTAGACCTTGAGCTCCATCTTGAGGCTGATTCCCTTCTTTCTTCTCGCCAAGTGCCTTCTGCTTCAAAGGGCAAGATCTAACATGATACCCTTCAATCTTGCACTTGAAGCACACAATCTTGGCGGGATCCTTCACATGTCCTTGGCACTTCTTCCGCTTGTGCATGGTGGACTTATTCTTGTTGTTGGAGTTGAATCCAAGTCCACTCTTGTCACTGGGGGATTGTTGCTCACTCAACGTGGTGTCAAGTTTGCTCTTCCGTTCATGACCCTTTACCAAGTCCTTCTTCAAATAAGTGACTTGGGCCTCGAGTTCTTTGATTTCCTCTACATGGTTAGTAACAACACAAGTACTAGAGGAAGTGGAAGCTTCATTGTCAGAGCAACAAGGAAAGGTAGGTAATTCACCACAAGATATATCAATAGCATGTGTGGGTGAACTACAAGCACTAGCACATGGCAAAATAGCATTTTGAGAGGTATTGCTAGCACCAACATGAGGCTCACAAGATGTTACCTTTTTCATGATAGCCTCATGAGCTAACTTTAGCAAATCATGAGATACTAGAATATCATCATGGGAGATAGATAGCTTTCCATGACTTACTTCCAATTTCTCATAATTGCTTGTTAGCAAAGCAAGTTGAGCTCTTAGCTCAACATTCTCCTTCAAGACGGATGCTTCAAAAGAGCTAGAGTTAGTAGCACAAGCATCATCAATAATAGTACAAGGAGAAGGCAACTTAGAAAGCTCTATTAGGTTGGAAGCCTTAAGTTGCTCATGTGACTCGATGAGTTTGATGAGCTCACTCTCAATGACCCTAGAGCCATTTTTGAGAAGCTAAAAATCCTCAAGGAGTTTAGCATGAGCAATTACTAGCTCATCATTTTTAGTTTCAAAAACATGTGCCACCTCTAAAGCTCTATCACAAGATTCCTTTACTTTATATAGCTCTAGAGTAAAAGTCTCCTCAAGAGATTCGTTGGTGGTTTGTTGTTCTTCAAGAGATTCACTAAGAGTTGCAATCTCGTTTGCATACTCACGCTCATGCTCTTCCATTTTCTCAATTATTTTTGTGCTCTCAATGGAAAAAGCCAAGATTTTCATAAAGTTAGAGCAAACAAATTTCTTATTTTGAAGAGCATGGAATACCAACTCACCCATCATGTTTAAGTAAGCAACATTAAGTGCTTCCATATCATCCTCATCATCACTAGATAGATAGGGTTCCGAGGAAGGAGATACCTTAGAAGCCTTAGCCATAAGGCATGCGTGATAACCGTGGGATGATTAAGAGGATGAAGTAATTGAAGCTCCATCCAAGATCTTGTCTTGGCCCATAGTATCTTCAGTTTCCTCTACATTGTTAGTCACATAAATACTAGAGGAGAACAAAGCATCTTTATTATGGCAACAAGACGAGGCAAGCATATCATCATGGGATGTAGATATGCTAGGACTATCAACACTAGCATGTAAGGTATTTCTAGTGCTATAAGTGTTCTAGTCCAAAGATGAATCATTGCAATGGGATAGGGATGAAGGATCATCAAGAGAAAGCTCACTATCAACAATGCAATGTTCATCACCACTCACCATGCCATTACCTTGTGTCTTACCACACATTGGTGAAGTGGAAGGAGTGCAATCATCCTCAATGGTCTTGGATGCACCATATGTTTCTTGAAGCTTTGTCCAAAACTCATGAGCACTCCGGAAAGGCGTGATGGAGGAGATAACTACATGGCTCACAACATGGAAAAGCACATTAGTAGCTTGAGCATCTAGATAAGAGTTTTTCTTCTCCTCATAAGATGGATTTTCTGGATCCTTAGGTGGAGAAAAACCCATATCAAGAATTTTCTCCATATGTGGGTGCATGCCCCGGAAAAATCAAGCATGTAGAATTTCCAAGCATCATAGTTAGTGCAATCAAATGTAAAAGTTTCATTGTGCACTAATCCTCTAGCCGACATCTTTACTCTCAAGGCGGTGAAGCCTAATAAGATAAGAGAGCCCTAGCTCTGATACCAATTGAATGTACAAGGATGTCGCCTAAAGGGGGTGAATAGGCGGGTTATAAAAACTTCTACTTGAGGGCTAAACAAGGCGGAATAAAACTACTTAAGGTTTACTTGTTTAGCACAAAGCCTATCAATTAGGGTTTGACTATGTGCACCAACAACCTATGCTAAGCATGATGAGCAACAAGGTGATAACAAACTAGATATAGAACATCAAGCATGAAGACTATCACAATGTAAAACGCATAGGTAAAGGAGCTCGGGTTGAGAAGTAACTGGTGCACGAGGAGACGACGATATATCCCGAAGTTCACACCCTTGGGAGCTACATCTCCATTGGAGCTGTGTGGAGGCACGAGGCACTCCAATGAGCCGATAGGGCCACCGTATTCTCCTCGAGCCTTTCCACCAAAGGGAAAGCCTCGATCCACTAAGGGACCCTTGAGGGTGGTCACCGAATCCGTAAAATCTTGGGGAAAACACCCAAGTATCAAGCTTGAGGTAAACTCCACAACACGGAGGCTCTCAAGTACAAGGCCACAAAGGCTACAAAACGCCACACACGGCAACAAGGCCACAAAGGCTCCAACACGTCACAACTGGCTCCAAAACCACAAAGGCTATCACACTCCACAAAGGCAAGAACGCCACAAAGGCTACTACGCCACAAAGGTGACAAGGCCACAAAGTCAACAAGGCCACAAATTCTACCACGCCAGAAAGGCGACAATGCCACGAAGGAAACAACACCACTAAGGTCAACAAGTCCTCTAGGGTTCCAAGAAACCCTAGAGGGACTCACACGAACTCACACGAGACCGAAACCCCGGAGAGAACCCAAACCGATGCACCTAATGCAATGGCTAAGAACACCACTAAGATGCCCAAGTCATTTTCTCCCAAATTCAAAAAAGCTACAAAAGCTATTGGGGGAATAGGGGAGGAAGAACAAAATAGGAGGAGGAACACTAAATTACTCCAAGATCTAGATCTAGCAAGATCCCCTCACTTGGAGAGGGCTTCACTTGGTGGAGCACTAGATCTAGATCTCCTCTCTCCTTTCCCCAAAAAGATGCAAGGAATAGTGGGGGGATCAAGAGGAGGATCAAGCTCTTCAAAGTCAACAATGGAGGAGAGACAATGGATGGGAAGAACTACCTTGGACGGAGGTGGGAGAGAGGTATAAATAGGGGCCCAGAAATATGACTGTTGGGTCTGGAAACGGTCAGATTCGCGACCAAAACCGGTACTACCACTTGTCGAAGCGGTACTACCGCTTGCGTCAAAACTGTGCAAAAAACGACCCAAACCGGTGCGCGCCACCATCTTCATCCATATTCTACGCACGCCACCTTCTTCATCTCTTCTTCACGGTCTTCGTCCCTTTTCATCTTCTACACCGTCTTCATCTCTCTTCGACACCGTCTTCTTCATTGTACTCGATCTTCTTCATCTTGCAACCTTGAGACCAACATATGGCTCGACCTAAGAGAGAATCTGAATACAACCATTAGTCCATAGGGATTGTCATCAATTACTAAAACCACACATGGGGGCTCCATGTACTTTCACCATGGAAATTAGTTGCTTAATGCTTGCTCACATGGAACCAGACCTGTAGCAGCAGTTCGAGAATTTTGAGGCCTACGAGATGATCGAAAGCCTCAAAAGTATGATCTAGGCTCAGTAAAAGACAAAGAGGTGTCAAGTATCACAAGCTTTGCTAGGTTGCAAGCTCAAATATGGCGATCCACTGAGTCCACATGTAATCAAAATAGTTGGTTATGTGAAGTCTCTGGATAGGCTAGGATTCCCTATTAGCAAAGAGTTCGCTATAGTTATACTTCCTAGTGCATATGGACAATTCATTTTGAACTACCACATGCATGGTATGGATAAGAAGCTCACTGAATTACATGGGATGCTCAAGCATGCAGAGGCTGATCTCAAGAAAGGCACCAATCAAGTGTTGATGGTGTAGAATAAGGCTAAGTGCAAGAAAAGTTCTTGGACGAAGAATAAGGCAGTGGACCATGTCCAAAGAGCGGCTTCAGGGACTAAGTTAGGTTCTTCAGCGGGTTCTCTTTGCTTTTATTGCAAGGAGGGTCACTAGAAGAGTAACTGCAAAAAGTATTTGTCCGACAAAGCCAAGAGTGGAAGTATGACTTGTAGCTCAGGTACACTCTTGTGTAATGTTATAGAGATTTATCTTGGCGGTGATCCTAATAGCTCTTGGGTAAAGATTAGTGATTCAGATCTGCAAATCGTTGTAGGGGTTGGTAAGAAGTAGGAGCATAGCAATAAGTGAGGTTAACATTCGAGTCGGCAACAAGGAAAGAGTTGTTGCATTGGAAGTCGGCACGATTCAACTACATTTACCTTCAGAATTCTTAATGGAACTGAATAATTTTTATTATGGTCTAGTGCTTAGTAAAAACATTATATCCACCTCATGTTTGATGAGTAATGGGTATGAGTCAAATATTAAGGACAATGGTTGTTCTATTTATTTTAATGGTATGTTTCATTGCTTTGGACCTGTCCGAGACGGGTTATATATTTTGGATCGTGATTGTAAGTCGGTCTATAACATAAATGTCAAAAGGTTCAAACCAAATGATATGAATATGACTTACGTCTGGCACTGTTGACTTGGTCATATATGTTGGAAGCGCATGAAGAAGCTCCATGCTGATGCTCTTATAAGTTCGTTCAACTTGGAGTCGTTCGAGACGTGTGAGTCATTCCTACCCAACAAGATGACCAACAAACCTTTTGCAAAGAGTTGCGACCGGGCGTCCGACTTGCTTGAGCTGGTACATAGTGATGTATGCGGCCCAATGAGCACGACGGCTAGAGGTGGTTACAAGTACCTCATTACCTTCACTGATGATTTGAGTAAGTACGGATATATCTACTTAATGAAACATAAGTCGAAAAAATTTGAAAAATTCAAGGAATTTCATAATGTAGTACATAATCAACTCGTCGAGAAGATAAAGTTTCTGCGATTGTACCGTGGAGGCAAGTACACGAGGCACGAATTTGACAAACAATTAAAGAGTTGTGGAATAGATCCCAAGCTCACACTTCGGGAATGCCGCAAAGAAACAGTGTGTTGGAGAGGCGGAATTGTATCTTGTTGGACATGGAATGATCGATGATGATTTGGACATATCTACCTTTACCATTTTGGGGTTATTCTCTAGAAACTGCAACTTTCACACTAAACAAAGTACCATCGGAATCGACATAGAAGACACCGCAAGAGATGTAGACTGGCAAGAAGCCAATTCTATATTTTCTAAAGATTTGGGGTTGTGAAGCATTTGTCAAGTGACTTCAGTCGGACAATCTCATGCCCATGTTGGATAAGTGTATTTTCGTGGGGTAGGGAAACCTTGGGTTTCTACTTCTAGAACTATGAAGAGGGAAAAGTGTTTGTTGCTCGGAAGTCTTCCTCGGGAAATAGTTTTTCAGTCGGGGAGTCAGTGAAAGCATGGTGTGACTCCAATAAATTTGTGACAAGTCGGATAGGGGAAAGTCGGCAAAAGCCTTGGAGGCTGAACAGATCGTGGACCCTTTCTCGGTAGTAACATCTGAACCGGGGAGACCTGCCAGGTTGCAGAGTGTTCGCATTGTGTTGTTGTTGGACAGTGACGAGTCGGTGACTTATTTGGAAGCGATGGTAGTACTGATTCTGATTCATGGTTTGGAACCATGAGATCCGAGTTAAAGTGCATGGATGAGAATCAAGTTTGGATCTTGGTTGATCTTCCGGAAGGTGTAAGAGCCACCAAGTGCAAATGGGTCTTTAAGAAGAAAACATACATGGATGGAAATGATTCTGTCTATAAAGCAAAGCTTGCCGCGAATGGATTCCGGTAGTTTCAAGGTTAACATTAGCCACCTATTTATATTATGAGATATGGCAGATGGATGTCAAGACAACTTCAATTAACGGAAATTTAACCGAAGACATGTGTATGATACATCCCGAGGGTTTTGTTGATCAGGCCAATGCTAATAAGGCATGTAAACTTAGAAATCCATTTTGATGATGTGGTCAAATCGTTTGAATTTTCTTATCTTATATGTCGATGACATATTACTGATTAGAAATTATGTCGAGATGTTGCAAGAAACTAAGGAATCATTGGAAATTCATTTCTCAATAAAGGACTTGGGTGAGGCGACTTACATGATAGGAATAAAGATCTATAGAGGTAGATCAAGGCAGCTCATAGGTTTGAATCAGAGTACATATTTGGAAAAAGTGTTGAAGTAGTTCAACATGGAATCATCTAAGAAGGGGTTCTTACCGATGTCTCATGGTGTTAAGCTTAGCAAGACTCAGTGTACCTCGATGAATGATGATGGACGAGGGAAGCCAGATAAGTGTGATCCCATATGCTTCGGCAGTCGTATCCATCATGTATGCCATGATTTGTCTAGGCCGGATGTTTCCTATGCTCTAAGTGGTACAAGAAAATACTAGGCTGATTGTCGAGGGTACTCCTCGGCAATGCCCTCCGATTGGGGCTTAGGGTTGATGGAATCCTGTAAGCTGACACGAGACATCGGTTCACAGACAAGCGGGGAGAGCGATTTACCCAGGTTCGGGGCCCTCGATGAGGTAAAACCCTTACGTCCTGCCTGTCTGATCTTGATTATGAAGATATTGGGTTACAATGGGGTGCCGAAGGGTTCGGCTGAGATCTCATCGAGAGGCTAAGTACTGCGGCGACCTAGCTCTAGACTTCTAGTGGCTATGATTGCTAAGATTGATCGTGTCCCTCGGCAGCCCCTCTCCTGGCCTTTATATAGGAGGCCAGGTCTCAAGAGGTCTAACCGAGTACGACTAGTTTTACAATAGTTCTAAATCCAAACTTTCCTTGTTCGGCTCCTTCCTTGTCTTGCCCGCCAAGGAACCTTCTGGTGCACCATCCAAGTGGCCCGCCTTGCCTTCAAGTGCCTTCATGGGCCTCCAACTAGATTGTATAGGGTAGGGAAATGTCGGTTACCCGAAGGGTAATGCCCACGTCAGTAGCCCCCGAGTGTCTAGCCGAAAATAGTTCGGGTAGAGACTGAAGCATGCCTCCTCTTAGTGTTCTTCTCCTTGGTTGTTCCAGCATCATCTTCTTTTTTCGGGTGCGCGTCAGCGCTCCCGATGGGAGTAGCCCCCGAGTCTAGGTACGGATGCTTGTAATCCGTGCGTAGACTCAAGTTGTACCACTCGAAAGTTTTGCTCTGCCGAAGTTTTTCCGCAAGTCTTCATAGGTCATCCGATATATTTTCCGCACGCAAGGGATAACGAGTAATGTGCCCACCTTTTGCTGGTTAACTACCGATGGCAAAACAACATTACCCTACACAGAATCAAGTCCCCGGACATGATCCTGGAGTGCAAAAAAGTTCTATCGGGTGCGCGTCCAGCGCTCCCGATGGGAGTAGCCCCCGAGTCTGGGCACGGGTGCTTGCAACCGGGTGCAGACTCGAGCTGAGCAATCATCTTTTTCTTCAGTCTTTTTCTTCGAGTCCTCATTCTGTCGGGTGCGCATCCAGCGCTCCCGATGGGAGTAGCCCCCGAGTCTAGGTACGGATGCTTGCAATCTGTGCATAGACTCTAAGTTCACCATCCGATATCTTTTTTATTCCTTCGAATGCTTCGAGCATTCCTCACGACGTCATTGATGACGTTTACTGACATCTTGATTTTGACTGACAAGACGCGACCCGCTGGGCCCATTCTTTCTCTATCTGGCCCTATTTTTAAGCAACATCTGTCCTTCTCGTACAGTTACCAAGGCGCCTCCTCGATTTCCGCAATCATCAATGGAAAAAGGCCCCCTTAATGAACTGGCAGCAACGACGCGTGCCCACACAATCCTCAAGTTCTCCCTTTCTTAAAACCTTTATAAAGGACAAAATCTTTTTGGTTTCCTCTCATATTCACCATAGCATCTTCATGTCCTTCTTCTTCCTCTCTCTTTCGCAACCGCTGCACCGCCACCACCGCTTTTCAGATCTTCCCCAGATCTCGCAATGGTGAAGAAGAAGAACCTTGCTGCCGCCGCCAGTTCCACGAGCGGTGGCGCCGCCGCCAAAGCCTCCTCGAATCTTCCGAAGAGGAGCTCTTCAGATGCTCCTCCCCCAGCTCCGGCGCCGCCAGCGCCGCCAAGCTTGATAGCCAAACCTAGAGATTGGTTAGCGTCCTCCATCACGAAGCGTGATGAGAAGAGGGCCCGAAGCCTCGGGTTAATTTCCTCCGATGAGGGGAATGTGATTCTTCCAGGTGCGATTTCTCGGCCCAATCCCCTCGCTGGTTTTACCGTGATGTTCCCTGTCATTCTTGTATCGGGGTCTCTCGCTTCCTGCCCACGAATTCCTTCATCGTCTTCTGCGGACTTACGAAATCCAACTGTGGCAACTCACCCCTAACTCAATCCTTCATGTTGCTGTGTTAATCACCCTCTGCGAGGCGTTCTTGGGCATTGAGCCTCACTTTTGGTTGTGGAAAAAGATCTTCTTCGTAAAAAGATACAGCAGTAGTAATGGATCTTTTGTCATCGGAGGAGTGGGGTTTGTCGTCCGTTCAGAGGTTAACTATTTCAGTTTCCCAATGAGAGAATCCGTGTAAGGATGGAGACTGAAATGGTTTTATGTCAAGGATTCCTCAACAACCGAGTCCCAGCTTCATTGCTTTGCCGATGTCCTTGAAGCCAAGCCTAGGCATTCTTGGAAGAACATTCTCTCTCCCGACGAAAGGACAGCAGTCGACGAGTTATTTGCCAAATTCCTTCGGATCAAAGAAGCCGATGGTCAAACTATGATCGGCACAGAGGTGGCAGCGGTGTTCTTGAAACGTCGAGTCCAACCAGTCATGGCCAGAGTTCGTCCGATGTGGTTGTATTCGGGTCCAAAGGATGAAACCAGGATAAATATTGCTGAACTATCGGAAAAGGAGCTGCTTGATGAAGTTCGTCGCCTTACTCTCTTTAGTCAAGAAGACTCGATCCCATTGATATCTTCTTATTCTTCTCTTGATGCTGATCATCCACCGTCAGAGGTAATTTTCCTTCTCATACTTTCATTACTCTGGTCCACTTAGTCGACATAATTACTATTGTTCTTATTTGTTCTTTTCTTCGACAGATCCCCATAGTTTCCAGAAACCTGCATGATTCGCCAAACGATACTTCTGAGGGAAGAGGCTCCTCAGTCCCTGTTGATTTTCATACCGCCGAGTATACAGCACAGAGAGCGAACACGATGATCCGATAGATTCTAAAGCTGCCCACACCGATCTTCCTTCCTCAGCCAATGATGCTTGCGACACAGAGGGATCAGTGCGTGATGATGACGCTGATCGTGATACCTTTGTTAATGCAGCTGTGGAAAGAGACCAGAGCTTCACCCGTGAAGAGATCGACCAGCGGCTTTGGTGATGAAGACGATCTCTTCGATATGTAAGCGCCTTTTCCCTGAATTCATATTTTGCCTTTTATTACTCGCATTTCTTTCATAATTCTTGTCAGCCCTTTCCTTTCGCAGTGATGAAGGTTTCATTGAACCTCCGTCTAAAAAGCCAAATCTGGCGCTGGTCCGCTGGACGTCGCGACTTCTGAAGCTTCGGCTCCTAAGGCGGCCCCCGCGGCCCAGGTATCGACTGCTTCCTCCCTCTCTAGGGGGAAAGATGTTCCTTCAACTGCTGCCGCCACGATCCCTCCTTCAGAAAAACCTGTAAGTCTTTTTCGATTACAACGCGAATTTCCTGGAGCGTGCCTTGTTTAATGATTCTTTGTCGAACATCTACTTTTCCTTTTTTCCTTGAGGACCTGCGGGGCGTTATATCTTCTTTGGAGGCCTTCGCCTCCCAATTTACTTCCCTGGAGCCAGACAAGGTTCGGCTGCAGAAGGAAGTTAAATCTTCTTCCTCAAAGTTGGACGGCGCAGTCAAAATAGCCGCCGCAGCTCGCCAAGAGGTCGACTCCCTGAAGGAGGAACTGGGCAAGCTGAAGGAAAGCTGAAAGAAGAGGAAGCGTCTAGGCTGGCCGCCGAGGCTCGGGAGACTGAAAAAGATGAACTCCTTCGCCAGTCTTCGTTGGCTTTGCTTGGTAATCTCTTTTATGCTTCTCTGTCGATTATTGCACTTATGATTTTGATTCTTTGTCAGTAATTCATTTTGTTTCATTTTCTTGCAGAGGCCGCCGACATCCCTGCCAATGCTTTGGACAAAATTCCAAACAACTCTCCGGCAAACGGTGTGTCGATGACTCTCGCCTCCCACCAGCTTACACGGGAGCTTCTTGAAAAGGGGAAAGGTGCCATGGCGCGGATGCACTCGATGATCTTCCCCAAGATCAGTCAAGACAAGACTCTTTGGCAGCTGATCGACGCCTTCGCAGTCGACACCAAGGAGGTTATCGAGGTATTCAAACGCACTTCGCGTACCTATGGTGCCCTCCTAGCCTTCCAACTTATGATGGGTCATGGCTTCAAGGCCGATATCGAAGAGATGTCTAAGGAGCTGCTGAAAGAGCAAGATGGGCGGTTCATTGATTTAAGCGTCTTCAAAACGTTAGCCCTTAAGTGTGCACGCCAGCTCCTTGAGCTGGTTTCATCAAGGAAGACATCGGCTGGCCCCAGTTTATCGACTCAGACCCAAGCCCTTTGATTTTTGTAACAAACTTTTCTTTGAGCTGATGTGAAACAATGTTCTGTCGCAAAACTTATGTTTGTAATAAACTCCGTGCTAGCAATATTGCTAGTACACCCTTGTTATGATATTTTCACTTGCACTTCTCCCGATGGGAGTACCTTCTGATGCTGATGCGAAGCGATCCGTCATGCTTTTGACGCTTTTCCTTGCAGGTGTTCCCAGTGCCCGCATTTGTTGACGATTCTTCGGGTGCTCTTTCTGAAGATGATCGAATCCAACGTATGAACGATCGGATCGCACAGTTGGAAAAGGAACTGCGCAGCACCTATGCCTTGGCTGCTATTATCAAGAAGAAGGGCGAGATTGCGGCCGAAGTAGAGCGGTACGCTCTTACCGAACTGCAAAAAGCCACCGAAAGTTTGAACTGTAAGTTCCCTGGTCCTTGCACTCATTTCTCTTTTGTCAACAACGCATTGTCTGATCCTCTATTGATTCCTTTGCCAGTCATAGCTCTGAACCGTGCTGAAGAGAACAAGCGGATTCACGAACGCGTGAACGCATTAACCCAGCTGTCATCAGCCGATGAAATTTTCTGGAGGGAGCACTCGAAAGCTTCGGCTGTTGCTCAGTTCCAAGATCGGGTCCAGCAAGTCCACCACTTCTTCGATAAGTGTTACAAGGGACTGAGAGTAATATGGAAGACAATGTTTCCGTTGAACGCAGTTCCTCCCACGTTGTTGACTTTAATGTCAGAATTCAGCAATGCCAAGAAGGTCAAGAACCTGGTACGTGCCCAAGTGTTTGCGGGAGCTAGGTTTACGCTTGCCCTTGTCCTTGCACGGTATCCTTCGGCAGACTTGCTATCCATTGCCAATGCAACAGGTGATTTGGAGTTTCTGTATCCGAAGGTTGTATTGCCGTCCAATGTAATTGTCGATAGGCTAGAAAGGGACTCAAAGGTACCTGAAGAAAAAGACACTCTGCAAGGGTAATTCAGGGTTAAGTTTGTTTTGTAAATAGGTATTTTGGCTACTTCATCCAAGTTTTTGGATTGCGTAATCGAGACCTTTTGTTCGGTAGATACATGTATATGTATTTTTACCGTGTCAATGCCGTTGGCAAATTTTGAAGGAGCAAATCTTAATTGCCCGTATGTGTATTCGTTGGTCAGCAAATTATTTGAGTGATCAGCTCATGTTGCAGGTCTTGCTAAACCCGTTGTATGTGCAACTTTGCTTTCAACCGATGTGTGTTTTGACAGCGGCTCCCGAATATATCGGGTGCGATAACTTCTGCCAATGAGCCCATTGTTCTTTGATATTTCCATAAGTAAAATATCGAACGTGGGTTGTGTTTATATGTATTTCCGAACTCTTGCTATTTACGGCGCTCGTAGAGGCATCTATAGCAGAGGGAAGGGTTAGTATCCTTGTTTATTTTGCATCCTTTAGCACTCGTAGAGGCTTTTTTGGAGCACGATCTTTTGCCGCATACTACGTTACACCGTTGCTCGCCAAGGGGCATAGGCAAGGTTTACGATGGTGCGGTTTAGATGCTCCGAATTACTGCAATGCTTATCAAGGGATTAAAACTTAAATTCTCATTAATAAAGTAAGCAAGGGACTAAAGGGCGAAAAAAGGAGGGCCCTGTTGAAGGTAAAGGGAAAAACTAAACGCTAGTAAATTGCTTAAGCAAGGAAGGGGTTCTTCTCATCTTCTGGCTTGTTCACCACGTTAGTGGTTACCGAAGCGTCGTTGATTTCACCAGGGGCCTGGACAATGGTTGCCAATGTCTTGCTATCTCCTATGTCTTCTGTGCCATCAGCTGCCGAAGCTTTTGCTGCCGAGGCTTTAGCTGCAGAAGTTTGTGCTGCCGAAGCTTCTAGAGCAAGGTCGGCTGGCATCTTCTTCGCTCCTCTGACACGTTCTTCTTCCTTATTATGGCGTGACGATGACTTGGAAGGAAGGTCAGTAATTTCCTGCTTCAGTCCAAACTTTGCAGCAATCCTCTGAAAATCACGGTCACAATTGTCTGAGCGTGAAAAACTTCCATAGACTGTGATGTTTGTCCCGTTGCTCCCAGGCATTTTCAGCTTGAGGTATGCATAGTGTGGTACAGCCATGAACTTGGCATAAGATGGTCTTCCGAGTATAGCGTGGTACTGTGATTCCCAGTTCACGACTTCAAACTCGATCTTCTCCTTCCTGAAGTTGTCGGATTTGCCGAAGATGACGTTCAGGTAAACTTTGCCAAGAGAGTACGCCGGCGAAGTAGGGAGAATTCCATGGAAACAGGTGTCAGAATCCTCTAGCATTTTCATGGTGATCCCCATACTTTTGATTGTGTCGACGAATATCAGGTTTAGCCCGCTTCCACCATCCATGAAAACTTTGCTCATCTTGAAGCCCCCGATTTGTGCCTCGACTACTAGGGCAGCGTGTCCTGGTTTTGGTATGGTCATCGGGTGATCTGCTCGGCTGAACGTAATGTTCTGAGACGACCACTCGACATACTCAGGGATGTTTGCCATGATACTTTCTGCCAGATTGATTTCTCGGGTGAGCTTCTTCATTTCTCTTCTGGAGACACCCGTTCTATGGATCATGCTCATCTGCCCACGTGGTGGTGGAAACGCCTCGTTGGGTTGATGAGGCTGCGCCTGCTGGACCTGGTGCTGCGGTGGTGGTGGTGGTGGTGGCGGTTGCTGCGGCTGCTGCTGCATGAGCTCCTGCATTTCAATGAACTGTCTACAATCTCTGAGCAGGTGGCTTGACTTTACTTTGTTATCCTTGGAGTCGGTGTACGAGTGCAGGTAGCAGGGAGCGTTTATCTGTTCGGCGTAGGGTAACTTGGGAGTCCTCTGTGGTCGTGGTTTGTAGTTACCACGGTTTCCAGAGTTGTTCCGATTGCCGTCCTGCCGATCGTCTCGTTTGTCGTCATACCGATCATCCTGTCGATTAGAGTATCCTGCGGCTACTAGGTTGTCGTCGTAACTGCGGTTTTTCCTCTTCCTATGGCGGTCCCTTCGTCCACCCGAGTCGTGCTTTGGCTGGTCGTCGTCTTCGTCGTCACTGCGCTGTCGCGGCTTCCGTACGTTGTCCTCGCCATCAGCCCAGCTGTTGGCGATTTCCATTAACTTGGTTATGGTTTTTGGTTTTTTGCGCCCGAGTTCCTCTATGTAGCTTTCTCGTCGGATGCCATCGCTGAAGGCGTCGATTGCTCTGTCGACGGAAACATCTTCGGCGGCGTTTAAGAGCTTGGTGAATCTCCCGATGTATGCGCGCATTGATTCCTTCTGCTTCTGCTGGCAATGCCGTAATTCCTCAATCCCGACGGGTCTTTTGTACGTTGCTTGGAAATTGGCGACAAAAGCGTCTACTAGATCGTCCCATGACTTGATGGAACCCTTCGGCAGGCCTCTTAACCAAGCTCGTGCTGAATCCTTCAGGTAAAGCTGCAAGCATTGCATCGCTGCTATCTGATTTCGTTTGTGCAGAATCACAGTCTGCAAATAATCGTCTATCCAGGACCTCGGCTCCTGCCGTCCATCGTATTTGGCGGCGTCAGAAGGGGTAGGTTTGAACTTTCTAGGTGGTATCGCCTCGCGGATTTTGTAGCTTAAACAATCGCCCCCCTTAGTTCGTCGTCGTTCTCCTGGCTCTCATCCGAAGAATCACTGTCATATTCCTCCCTAGCGGCGTGTCGCCACCTTGCTTTGTCGATTCTGCTTTGGGTGATTTCGTCTCGAGCATCTCTCGCATGGTGCTTAGAGCCGCTGTCCTGTAGCGTGGTCTTTTCTTTCCGCAGGACCAGGTTGTCTCCCAATATTGCGAGACTTTCTAGGGCGCCTCGGTGAGCTTGGGCCATAGATCCTTCAGGACGCTGATTGATGAGGTACGTTGCGAGATTGGCTATTGCTCCTGCGACGGTTTTTGGCCGCGGCATGCCCGCGGTGTCCGTGGTCATAAAAGACTTGGTCAGATTCGACGTTATTTCTCTGGCATCATCCCCCGAGAGTCTGGATAACCTTGATTGGTGCTTGTCTGCCCCTTGAGTGCTTCGAGAGGCGCTTCCTCGCGAGCCTCTCCATCGTTCACTAGATTGGTCTGCAGCAGATAGGCGTCTCTCGAGGGTGGCTTGTTCTTTCGAAAGGCGCTCCCGATATTTCTCCAATATAGAGCGATAAGCGTTGAGGGTTCCAACCGAGGTTCCTGCGGGGAGCGGTGTGTTGTTAAGCACGGCTGCCTTGGCTGCTGCCCACTCCTCCTCTGTGATGGTGTAATCGCTGTTATTGTTACTGGCACTGTTTGCAAAACTTGCTCCTCTGCTGGAGCGAGGGGTGTGATCTTCGTCTCCCCTGTTCCTTGCGTTTCCCGTGTTGTTGGCGACATAAACCTGGTGGTGTGCCGTTCTTTGGGTGGTGCCTCGGAAGATGCTGTCGACACTGTCCTCTCCTGAGGAGTAGTGGGCATTGCAGATGAACGGTGTGTCGCTTGATCCTAACCCGTGTCTGGTATCGCAGTTCAAGCAGTAGTACGAGGTCATCTCCGAAGATGTGGAATCGTCAGACCCAACCGACATGGGAGACGTCGAACGAGGAGTCGATGGCGCGGGTGAATTCGTTGAGTCCGTTAGACCAGCCGAAAGGTCGACTCACGATGACGTGCTTGGACCTATTGACCTGGAGGCGAGCGGTTCCAGCAGTCGAAGGACTCCCTCCGAGTTAACGTTGTAGTGGACGCTGCCGAAGGTCATCTCCATGTTTCCTTGTAGATCAGAAAAGGTCGAGCGAGACGAGTCGCTGTGCGGGGTGAATTCACAGGAGCCGAATCGAATCGGGCTTCCCAGAATTGGTGATGATGGTGTCGATGAAGCTGCCGATGACATGACTGGATCTGCCGATGACTTGCCTGGTGCCGACAGGCTTCCCACAGACGGCGCCAATTGTCGAGGGTACTCCTCGGCAATGCCCTCCGATTGGGGCTTAGGGTTGATGGAATCCTGTAAGCAGACACGAGACATCGGTTCACAGACAAGCGGGGAGAGCGATTTACCCACGTTCGGGGCCCTCGATGAGGTAAAACCCTTACGTCCTGCCTGTCTGATCTTGATTATGAATATATTGGGTTACAATGGGGTGCCGGAGGGTTCGGCTGAGATCTCGTCGAGAGGCTAAGTGCTGCGACGACCTAGCTCTAGACTTCTGGTGGCTATGATTGCTAAGATTGATCGTGTCCCTCGGCAGCCCCTCTCCTGGCCTTTATATAGGAGGCCAGGTCTCAAGAGGTCTAACCGAGTACGACTAGTTTTACAATAGTTCTAAATCCAAACTTTCCTTGTTCGTCTCCTTCCTTGTCTTGCCCGCCAAGGAACCTTCTGGTGCGCCATCCAAGTGGCCCGCCTTGCCTTCAAGTGCCTTCATGGGCCTCCAACTAGATTGTATAGGGTAGGGCAATGTCGGTTACCCGAAGGGTAATGCCCACGTCACTGATCCTTGGAAATTCCACTCGCGCAACAGTTAAAAGTATCCTAAAGTACTTGAGAAGGACTAAGGATATGTTCCTAGTTTATGAAGGTGAGGGGGAACTCGGTGTAAAGGGTTACACGGATGCGAGTTGCTTTACTGACTCGGACGATTATCATTCACAATCGAGCAACGTGTTCATTATGAACTAAGGTTCTGTGAGCCGGAAGAGTTCCAAGCAAAATACGGCAGCCGCATCTACAACAGAAGATGAGTATATTGATTCCTTGGAGGCAGCAAGGGAAGCAGTTTGCATTAGGAACTTCCTGATTGATCTTGGTGTAGTTCAGGGTGCGTTCAATCCGTTAGACATGTATTGTGAAAAACAATGGTGCTATAACACATGACAAGGAACCTAGACAACGCCAGAAGAACAAACATATACGCATGTGTGAAAGATCGAGATGTCGCCTAGAGGGGGGGGGGGAATAGGCAATTACAAACTCTTGCGGATTTGTCTTGTAAGAAAGCAGAATTAAACTATCGTTTAGTTTACAAGCACAAACCCTAAATATGCTAAGCTCAACTAAGTGTAACAATGGCAACTAGAGCTAAGCAAGATAGGCACAAGATATATGTAGCACAAGTGATAGCAAGATATATGTACTTCAAGCACGATGGCTATCACAAGGAAAGAGAGCTCAGGTATAGAAATAACCGAGGCACACGGAGACGAGGATGTATTCCCGTGTTCCCTTGCTTTGCAACAGGTACATCACGTTTGGAGGAGTGGAGGTCCCACGAAGGATTCCCCGCGCCACGAAGGCTCACCCTATTCTCTGAACCACACCCACGAAGGATAATGGCCCTTTCCTTATGGTTAGCTTTTCCTCCACTCCGGAGATGGCAAGCTCCACAACCACTTCACAAGCTCCACGAAGGAGAAGCCCGGGCCCCTTCACAATCTTCCACGAAGAGATCATCGGGACACCAACCAAGCCAACTAGGAGGTCACCCTCCAAGAGTAACAAGCTCACGGTCTCTCACTCGAACAAATCGTGGTGGAGAGCTCAACACTATGCAATGATGCAAAGCAAGAACACCGGAGGTGTTCAAGTCCTTCACACTCAAATCCCACCAAAGCAACGAATGCTAGGATGAGATTGGAGAGGAAGAACAAGGGAAAAAGTCAACCAAAGACCCCAAGATCTAGATCCCAAGAGATTCCCTCACTTAGAGAAGAAATGGTTTGGTGGAAGTGTAGATCTAGATCTCCTCTCTCAAATCCTCAAGTATGAGCAAGAATGGTTGGAGGAATCAAGGGAGAGAGCAACTTCTTCAAATGCAACAATGGAGGTGAGAGAAAAGGGAAGAAGTTCTTGTCTCAAGATGGAAGAAGGGCTATTTATAGCCCAAGAGCAAATCAAATTGTTGGGGGAAAAAGACAAAGAAAACAGGCAGAAAAACTGGCCAGAAAAACGGCCCAGCCGGCTGCCAGGCCGGTCGACCGGAGCAGCAGCCGGCCAGGCCGGTCAGCAGCCCGGTCGGACCGGCCCAGCAACCGGGCGCCAGAAGCGCGCGCGTGGGCGGCAGGTAGGCGTGGGGCGCGCGGGCTGCGCTGCGGTGGGCCGAGCGGGGCGGTGAGGCCCAGCCGGCGGGGAGGCCGGTCCGGCCGGGCGGGCCGGTCGGTGACCGGGCCTGCGACCGGACTTGGGCCAAAAGGCCACTGGAGGCGGCCCGGATGGCACCAGCGCCGGACCCGGTCGCGGACCGGGTGGGCCGGTGTCTGGGCCGGTCGGCCGGCTGGTCCCTCCCCCTTTTTTCTTTTTCTCTTTTTATATTCTTTTCTCCTCTTTCCTTTTTCTTTAATAACTAATGCTCCCGAACACCGATTCGCATGAAACCAATTTTGTTGGAAATATGGAGACTCCTCACAGAATATTTTATATGATTTTAGAGAGGGAGTCTCCCACCGTCAAGAAACGGTGAAGACGTCCTAACTCGAAAACGCAATAGAAGATGCATGCGGATTCCGTTTTCGATGAACTTGGGCTTGTTGTAAAGCTAGCAAAAAGCTCAAGAACCTCACACAGAGAAACACCAAGACGCAATAAGGATATGCAAAGTATGCAAAGGATTGAGCTCCCTAAGACGATGTGATCAAGGTACTCAACCGAAAGCCCCTCTTAATAGTGCGGCTATCTATCCTATAATCCGGTCTCCCAACATCCACCTTGAGACCGGTAAAAGGAAAACCTAGCAAGGCCATACCTTTGCCTTGCGCATCCCGCTTGATCTTGATGATAACTCTTCATGCTTCACTCAAGCCGGAATGCCACACTTGATCAATGTTGCTTCGTGAAGACTCACAAATGCTCCCCCATACACTGATGGGAAAGCTCCATTGATGCACATCTTCACATGTCCATTATCACCAAATGGACGGCAAGCTTCAAGCATGTGATCCACTTGAGATGCTCATCTTGAACTTGCCCAACTCAATCCTTGTATCTTCTCATACTCACATAAGATAGAGCATGGCTAATATTGAGTTCCACATAAGAACTCCATCTTCATTTCTTATTCTTGATCATATCACATATGTATCTTCATACCGATGATCTTGATGCCAATACACAAGATATACCTTTATCTTCATGGCATCCATACTTGAATCCAACACATGGAGTACAAGTAGTACCTATGAAATATTCCTTCATATAAACTCAATGAAAACATTAGTCCATAGGGGTTGTCATTAATTACCAAAACCACACATAGGGGCAATGTACCCTTACAATGTGGTACCACCTTATTCACCAATTTGTGGATGAAGGTGATATCAAGGTATGCAAAGTACACATAAATGCAAACATTGCAGACCCGTTGACAAAGCAGCTGCCACAGCCTAAGCATGACACGCACACCAGAGCGATGGACATTAGATGCCTAGACATGTGATGTCCCATAGCGATTGACTCTAATGCAGGTGGGAGGCTG
Source organism: Lolium rigidum (assembly GCF_022539505.1). Classification (NCBI taxonomy): domain Eukaryota; kingdom Viridiplantae; phylum Streptophyta; class Magnoliopsida; order Poales; family Poaceae; genus Lolium; species Lolium rigidum. The sequence continues at coordinate 169,905,610 of NC_061510.1, forward strand.
TTGGAAATATGCGCTAGAGGCAATCATGGCTGATGTATTTCCTAATGTATTCATAAAGTAAGGTTGTCCTTTTATGAACTCTTATAGGTATCCTCGAATACTTGATTCGGTTGTGGAACTTCATATTTATGTTATTCATACTAAATTATCTTTAGTCGTCGAGGTTGTGTTGGACACACGACTTAGACTAATGTGCAAGTCGGCTAGTGAGTCGGTACCACTTTTCATGGGCATGGTGATGCTAATATGACTTTAACAGACTCAGTTAAAGAGTTTAGCGAGTTAGCCTGATCCAGTTTGAGGTGCAACAAGCAATTCATTATTTGCAAGTCTTAATCAATGTAATCCTTAGACCCGAGTTGATCGCATGGTCCGAGTTGTGTCTTGGATTCTGTAACAAGGCGGTTATAAAGGCAGAGTACGGGTCAATTGAGAAACAAGCTGCGTGAGATGGATTACCAAGATGGGATTTTGCCCCTCCGAATGAAGAGATATTCTTTGGGCCCTCTCAGATGATATGAGTCAGAAAGCATGGCTATGCTGACTCGATAAAGTATTAACCGAAGCGATCATCTAAGAGTTAGTCGAATGAATCACATATCACAGATCGAGATGATAGTTAACCTATTAAAGGGATGCCGTCACTTTCCTATAGCTTGACAATGTAATCATGATGCAAAAGGGACTTGGTTGCATTGAAAGGTTAGTCGTCATGACTCATGACTCAATGGCACTTGGGAGTCAACACGGTTCTGCTAGGAACCGCTACGTACTAATCAATTGCGAGTTAGACTCCAATCGTGTCTAAGTCTCCATGAGTCTGTAGGGTCACAAACTTAAGACATAGCAACAAGTCAGTTATGATTCAGCTAAAATGGAGTCGTTCGATTCGGACTCGAGCCGGACCAAGACTGGGTCAGTGAGTTAGACTCACGATGGAAGGAATAGGGCCCAAGTGAGTTGGCTGCAAGTGTTGTGAAGCCCACACTCACTCCCTATATAAAGTAGGGAGAGAGTTGCCCAAAGGGCACACTTAGACCATTCCATGAGTCGGAAATCCTAGCCCCATTCAGTCTAGCTGCCGTATTGGATCTAGCAGTCCACCTTCAGTGCTCCTCCGCGTACGTGTTGATACTGGCAGAGGTGTTGCCCGTGTGATGCTCCAAGGTGGAGGGTATCACGGATTAGGGGAGTTGTTCGTGGGATTGTACCAGATCATACTGCAGTGCGCCAAAGCGCTTCACCAAGTTCTTCACCTGCGCATCTAGTGGTAATCCCCGTAGCCTTCTACCTCAGCCTAGTTCTTGGGAGCACCGCGTAGGAAAAGTTTTTGTTTTCTCTGCATTCCCCCAACAGGTTGTTAGTGCCAGAACTGAAGAGACATCTCTAATCATATTAGCATTTCAAAAGAATATATGCATAAGAAAAAGTTGTGTTGGAAGATTGTAGCCGGAAAGAACAAGACTTTTTTATGGTACCTTACTGACGATACACTAGTGATATCATGGAAAGGAATGTGCAAAATGCTGAGGTTTGTTTTGTTGATATGTTTTCCGGGATGCCACACATTGAACCTTTTAATAGTTCTGATAAAGAGGATGATCTTGAACAAAGAGAAATTCTCCACACCAACATGATCATCTGAGAGAAGAATCTGTATTACGATGAAGATAAAACATACAGTCTATGATGAGAGTGCTCAAGTGCAAGAGTTTGAGCATGGACATGCTTTCCATTAACATGGAATTGAAATAAGAAATACTAAAATATGGTTTAGAAATTTCCAACACCTTTTTTCTCCAAAGGATGACAAGAAAGATTAAAAGCCATATGGAGTTGGCCTAGCTGCAAATTGAGCATATGACTCAATTAGAAACATGCCACCACTGCTCATTGTTAGAGGGGACAACAATATGCACACTTGCATACCTAGGAGGGACAATAAGTTGGTTACTAGTACAATTATTCAAGAGAAATAATTTAAAGAGATCAAGGATAATCTAGGTTGGAAGATACAAGATATGAAGGAGGAAGTGGTGGAAGATTTGTGTGTGGATGTTACTGAATCTAAATGCAAGAGAGAAAATAAGTTGGTCATGGAGAGGAGGATTATTAATTGAACAAATGGATATATTTTTAGAGTATTTGACTATCATCTTAAACTGGTTAGAAGCAATCCTAGGAGCATAGTACCAATGAATTTAAATCTTATGCAAATGATAGGTCTGTGTTTGAAAGAATGCATGTCTGCCAAGATGGATGCAAAAAAGTTTTTGTAGGTGGTCGTGGGAGAATAGTTGGCCTTGATGGGTGTTTCCCGAAAGGTGTAGTTAGTGGAAAACTATGGTGCGCTATTGGCAGATGTCCAAATAACCAGATGTACCCAATTGCATGGGCTTCAGTGGAAGTGCAATGTTATGACAACAAGGTTAGGTTTTTGTCACTTCTTTAGAAGGACATACAGATAAATAACCATTGTGATGGATGGGTTATTATATCACATTAGTAGAAGGTCCACATCAAGGTAGTCAATGAGATAATCCCAGAAGCATAACACCAAATGTGTGCAAGGCATATATAGTATATATTAAGTTGCGTAGCATCCGATTTGCTACAAAAAAAATTAGCCCCTCAGCGGCTTTTTGGCTGCGACACGTAAGATTTCCACCTTCTGGATCCTCCTTACTTGATGTCCATGTCGTTTCGTGGTCTGCTTGTGTGCCTGGTCCCTTCTGACATGCGTGCTCGTGTTGTGACGTGGCGTGGGTTGTCATTTTCCTCACACTCGCACGGCTATTTGTTCTTCTTACTTCCCTCCAATGGACGCGCAAGCACCGCCTGCACCTCTGCCATGTGGGTCTCTCATGTGCACCGACTACTTAGCTAGGTGAGAATGTCCGCCCCGTGGGGCCGTAACATGCTGGCGGCTCGTGTCCCTTGGACAGGTTTTGACTCCGGGCCATGCTGATCTTCGGAGCGGTTCGTGTGTTGGCGCGGTCTTCTTCTGTTGTGAGTTCACGTGAGCCGTATGGCCTGGCTTGGTTTATCACTTCTCCGGATCGCATCGTGTTACTTATCGGATTATTCGCACGGTTCTCGCGATGGGTTCTTCCCAACTAGTTTTTTTTGTATTAGTTCACATGTTCTATCTAGCTTGGTGTGTTGCCTGCATGGAATTCATGGGGTGACATGTCATCGTTCCACAACGCATGTATACATGTGTCGTCTTGCATGTTGGGTACATCGACATGTTAGCCATCTTGTTGCGTACTATGTGACATCATCTGTGCTATGTTGCTATCTAAAGGACACTTGCCTTCCACGTGGTGCTTTCTGTCTACCTATTTCTTGTCTGCGCATGCCCTGCGTGCTGCATAAGCCTCTTCCCTTTTTTGTTTCCTCCTCTTTCTTCTCTTTCTAAGCGTGCTACATTATCCTCATTGGTTCGTCATGGTGCAATGCTCATTTGGTGGTGCTTGCCGGCTGGTTCAGTCGTCGGTGATGGGAGTCCATATTTTTCAGTGCGGAAGGCAGCCTCTTTTATTTTGAGTGATTTGTCATTTCTACGTAGGTGTGGCTCCATCGTTGTTGTTGTAGCATGAATTGCTCACTGTTGCTGACCGTGCTGCACTTTTCCATGGATGCATTCAATCGGTTATATTCACATGCATGTCTCCTGCTCGGAAAACATGTGTTTGTATCATGTTTCTTTTACGTGAATGTGTCTTCAGTTCATGAGGTATGTTTCTGTATGTCATTTTAATTTTCATGTTATGTTGGTTGCTTTCAAGTTGCTCTTGATGCACGAGTAATTAACCGTGATCTACGGTTAACCTGAGTTCCATACATTGCTTTGTGTACGCTATACAAGTCTTTCCGTGTTAGCCGACGAGTGGTTTGGTGCCACGCATATTTGTTCGTGTGGAAGGTGACCTCCTTTATTTGGAGTGATCTACCATTTCTACGCGGATGTGGTTCTGCCATTGTTGTTGCAGTATGTGTTGCTCGCCGTTGCTAGCCATGATGCTCTTCAACATGGGTCTGTGTTCGGTTGGTTATATTCGCATGTAAATCTCCTGTCGGGAAACCATAGTTGGTGTCATGTTTGTTCTCTGTGGGACGTGTGGTTCTCTACTGTTTCTTAGCACCCATTGTGCATGCACGAGGTATGTTTCTGTCTGGAATTTTTCGCTTTCGTGTTCACTTAGTATCTTTTGAGTTGTTGTTCATGCATGGGCAGTCGTGTTTTGCAGCGAGACTGGCATCCATTCATTATTTTGCGTACTCTATAAAGATCTTTCTGCATTAGTCGATGAGTGGTTTGGTGTCTCGTGTAATTGTTCATGCAGCGAGGCAGACTCCTTTTTGAACCGATCAGCCATTTCTATGTGGGCGTGTGATACCCACAAGTGTAGGGGATAATTGAAATCTTTGATGTGTAAGTTTTAGCATCGATCCCACGAGGAGCTAAAGGTTTAAGTATTTTATTATCTCAAATTAGACGTCACTATTCTAATTATGTATGCACTAAACAAACTAAATAAACAAGGATGATTGCTTTGGAGAGGTTTAAAACTGAAAGTAAAAGTTTAAAAAAGTAAATGCTCTTTTAAGATAAAGCTCAATACTCTTTTAGCAAGAGGTCAAGCTTGGTTGTGTTCTTATATGAGACAAGCGTTCCCAAGAACGACATATACTTGATGGCATAAAGATTTCTACTCCACCATGGTAATTTGTTAACTCTTATTCTCATCGGATGGAGCCTAAAATAGGTGCATCTATCCACAAACATGAGCAAACACCCCCTAATGATTGGCCCATAAACCAATTACATGTGCCAAATATGGATTCATTAAGACATAAATGTCCAACCATTTCTTTAAGTTCTAAGGTTCCCGATCATATAAAACCCTAATGCAACTCTAAAGATCTGGACAAGCTAGGTTTTATCATCTCCTGCCATCCATACTCCTTCTCATTACACTAAGGAGAATCGCTATGAGCCCATATAGGTGAAGTAACACACAATCGATGTTTGTGTGTTACTGTCATAGAACTGCATGAAAATTAAAAAACTTGACCAAATACTCATGGAATACTACATAAAAATCATAGCCAATCCATCTTATGCCCCCGGGAATATGGGGAACTACTCACAAACCGAGCAATTACAACGATGAGAGGATTGATGAAGTTGTTTGAGAAAGAGGTGCAACTGCGAGGTGATGAAGGCCACAACACCCGCGTCCAAGGAGGCGCCAATGCAGCAGCTCGCCGGCGGTGGCTCCCCATGCTTGCGACCCTAGGGGGTAGAGGCCCCTTGGCCCCCCTTCTTCCTTGGTGATGGTGCATCAATGGAAGAGCTTCTCCTCTTCCTTGGAGTCTACCAAGGGAGGAATTTTCATGGCTTTGGCTTGGTGTTCCAAAATATAAGGTTTCCACTCAGTATATGTAGAGGTGGAGATGCAATCTAGACCATGACATTGACGCCCCTTCGATCCATGGGATCTTGGGAACCTCTAAAATGTTTCTAGGCCTTCCTTATGTCCCAAGTAGTCCAACAAACCGACCATGGGTTGAATCCATCAAGTATGCAAAGAGTTATGATCAATCCCGTCACAAACTTTCATATTCCCAAAACTTCATCTGGACTCTTCGGTAATCCGGTAATCCTGGACCATCAGTCACATCCGAACTTGGTTATGTCTATAACGAAGCCCAGAAAATTCAACTAATTTGTAGTTTAAATTTTTTTATTTGATTTCATCTTCGAGGCGAGGGTGATCTTTAAAACTGTTATGACAGATTTCAAAAAACTCCGAATTTCACCATAATGAGGGATCTCCTTTCATATTTGTGCAATTTCTACACAACAAAGTGTAAAACAAAAATTTGGCACTTTTAGAACTATTAGTAGGTTAGTACCAATAATGAAGTTCCTAAATATTATGAATTTTAACACAATAAACTACTCCCTCCGATTCAAATTAATAGACTCCATTTTATCTAGATATAGATGTATCTAGTTAACAAACGCATCTAGGTACATCTGTATCTAGAATAAGTGGACAATTAATTTGAATCGAAGGGAGTACAAAGAACATGTATGCATTTTGCATGGGTGTGGTTCCACCGTTGTTGCTTTAGGATGCGTTGCTTATTGTTGCTAACCGCGCTGCTCATGGTGATGATATTTTCATGCATGTCTCTTGTCGTGCAAGCTTGGTCTGCGTTGGTTTTCGTTTCCTGCAGAACATGTGGTTCTGTCTTGTTTATTTGCGGTGATATCTTTATACGAAGTATGTTTATGCACTGACATTTTCGTTTTTGTGATCTCTTGGTTGCATTAAAGGTGTTGTTTATGCACGGGCGGCCGTGATCTACATCGAACCCGGGTTTCTATCATTTTTGGGCTTGACCTTTATGTGTTAACTGGTGATCGGTTTGGTTCCTCGATGTCGTTGCAGCCAATGGAAGATCTGGAAGGCACGGGTTGATGTTTTTGCGTGGGTGTATTTCTTCCGTTGCTGCATTGGCATGCGGTTGCCGCCGGTGTGTGGCTGATACGATGGCCGCGCTGCTCTTAGCCGTGGTGCGTATGATTCTCTCATGTTTCTTTGCACCGCCGTTTCTTATTACTGCAGTGGTGAATGCGTAGTGAAGGGCTTGAGGAGGCATCGTGTGGAGTGGCTTCTGTGATTCAGCGGTGGTTTGAATATCCTTGCCCGCTACCGCTTCCAGAGGTTGATGCGTGCAAACACACCTTCTTCTCCTGGTCGTACGTCCTAGGGATCGAGAGGTGTGATGTTTTTCATCTCTATGTCAAGGGCCTGCTAATTCATGCATTTTATATCATCATATCTGCATCATATAGGGATAGTTTTTATTGCTATTTGCATGGATATTGCATTATTTCCAACTATTTAGATGATTTATGGGAGTTTTTACAAAGTCCCTTCTTTTGGTATTCGAGTTCCTCGGATGCAAAACCTCTTTTATCATATTTTTATGTTTCACGGACATTCACGAACTCAAATAAATCAAGGAAAAATACCACGAAAGCTTTTCATAGGAACAAAGACCATGGGCACAAGAACTCAACAGGAAGACCACGAGAGGCCCAAAGTAGGCCCCATGGCGCGGATCGATACCCATGCCGCGCCGTGGGGGCTCACTTGGTCCCTGTGCGCCATCTCCCCTCCGTCTTTCTACCAGCAACTCCACATTGCGGAAAAACCTACACCATAATTTTCCGAGATTTACAGAGGCGACAACAGAGGCGAGAGTCTTCACGCTGCTCCGAGACCTCTCTCGTGGGGGAACAGATGCCATCGTCATCACCAACGCCTCTACGGCGTAGGGGAGTGTCTCCCCATTAGCATCTCCACCATCCCCAACAACAGCACCAACTCCATCTCGAAGTTCCACTTCATTCCCCTCATAGTTTGTGATAGATCGAAAACCCGAATAAGTTTCTAGTGATGTGTGCATAAGTGTGCACGGTAACTTGTTGTTATTTGGTGGTGAAATTGTACTTTCTTGGTTGTATACCATTTGCCACTGATTATCACCATGTTTCACCGTTGTGACTAGTTTCCCATGTTCGTGAGGGCATATGATGGATTGGCTATGATTTATATATAATATGTCATGAGTGTTTGCTCAAGTTTTATACTTTTATATGGTTCTATGATGGTAACATGCGAACATCGATCTTGTGTTACTTCACCTATATGGGTTCATATGGATGCACTGTAATGTAATGAAATATAGTATGGATATCAGATGATAGAAAACTTGTCCGGATCTTGCTTTAGGGGGGGGGGGTGACATAGGCATCCCTAATGGGCCTGCCGAAGAAGGTACCCGGGGTTTACTGAAGGCCCATGACCCGAAGATTACAAAGCCCGGAAGCCCAATAAAGCGTCGATATGGAAGATAGAGATATATTAGGAATAGAGACTTGTAACTATACGGGACGAACTCAAAGAGTCTCCCGCTGTTTGTAACTTGTACATCACAAAACCCTCGGCTCCGCCTCCTATATAAGGGGGAGTCGAGGGAGAAAGAAACGATCGATTCATTGTCAACACAACCCTGGTTTTTAGCAGTCGAGCACCTTTTTGGCTGAAACCTTTGAGATCTACTTGCCCTCTACTTTCCACGAAACCCTAGTCTACAACTTGTAGGCATTGACAAGTTAATACCTTGTCAATTGGCGCCGTCTGTGGGAATTAGAGGCGACAAGGAGCTGATCTCGATGACACGTTCAACATCGTCGACATCATCGATGGCAAGCAACGCGATGGACGGAGGTAAACAAATCAAAACTGGTCTCATTGATTTTGTTCCTCACCCTCCCGCTCGTGTGGATGCATATCTATCTGGAGGAGCCAATGGAGATGACGTTCGGAACTTTGCACTTCTGCGTCGGGAGAGAAGGATCACATCGCCTAGCGGCACCGATTTTTTCGGGACCGTTAGCGGTTGGTTCCGGTTTCTCGGGATCATCGTCGTCAGTCGAGTCAAGCGACGAGGAAACTTCGTCGGCAAGCTACGTCAAGCCCACCGCCGGCGGAGATCTCGGCGATCTATTCGGCGGGATGTCTTTCGGGTTGTTCACGGATTCCGATCTGGACTGCGATTCGGAAAGCATCGACAGCTTCAACTTCATCGACATATCTACTTCTATTCGGGAGGTCTTCGTCGATCGTTACGACGGTGTCACCGACCCCGAATATGAAAACACAATGACAACATATCATCAAGTCTGTGCAATCGGCGACTCAAGTCATCAAGAGGATGAAGCATCAGAGGCTATCGATGATTTGGGAAATCCATACATCGATCCCGCTGACCTCACGCGAGGATTGGGAAGCAAGTACGTCGGGCCTATGCCTCGCGAGAAATTACAACTTTCGCAAGCAGCTTGGGACAGAGCATCAAGAGCCATGAATAGCACAGAGCCGATGACCACCACGGCTACGGTGGAAGAGCTGCAAGCATATCAATATAGACTCGCGCGTGCTAGCCGAGAGCTGGAAAAGAAAAGGGTGATACTTGAACAAAGAAAAGCTGCAGCCTCCCCGTCGAGCAGGCAAAGAGCTGAGTTAAGTCGACAATCAGGAACTTCGGGAGATAACCATAGAGCAGCGCGCGATAGAGGAAGATCTCGATTGGCGCATATACCCGAGCAGGAGCGGGAGCATCTGATCCAGAACCTCGACATGTCCTTTATGTCGATAGATACAAGAGGAAACATCATTCCCAAAACACCGGAGGCATGATATATGGCGACTCAAGCCTACATATTGGCATCTAGGCCACCTCCTGGAGATCCAAGAGAAGCGTTATACCAAATGGCCATGGCAGGAGTTGGAGCCATGGGAACAGCGTTCGCAAGTTCAACCACACCACCTGAAGGTGCCCCAAGGCGAAATAGTCCTCGACCCGTTGTGGTAATGCGAGATCCTCCAAGGACAGGTGACGCGAGAGACACAACGACGCAAGCAAGAGTCGATAAAGCACGGCAAGAAAGGAGAGAACGTCGGCACTCACCAGAAGTAGATTAGGAAGATATGTGTGGGCTTCCGTGCTTCACTCGACGAGTTCGCAAAACTCGGATTCCGTCTGGGTTTAAATTACCTGACAACTACACAAAATTCGATGGTTTGCATGATCCTGAGGACTGGTTAGTCGACTACCTGGAGACAGTGAAGTTGACGGGTGGAACAAAAGCAACTGCCATGCAGAGCATCCAGGTCCACCTAAGCGGAGCTGCAAGGTCATGGATAAAATGCTGCCAGAAGGATCCATCGATAGCTCGGAAACTTTTGAAGATATGTTTGTGAAAAAATTTCTATCCACGTGCAAGAAACCCACATCAATAGAGCAGCTAAGGGCCTGCAGGCAGAAGTTTGATGAACCAATGAGGATGTATATCCAGAGATGGAACATTATAAAAAATTCGGCAGAGAACATATCTGACGAAAGAGCAATAAATGCGTTTGTCGTGGGGATCCGAAGAAAGGACTTAATCGAGGACTTGAGAAGGTCTAACCCGAAAACAATAGCATCGCTCATGGAGATATCGAATCGCTGGGCAGATGGCGAAGATGATGTCCAAAACAAACGGCACAGGTCACCCGACGAAGACCGCAATAGAAACAACAATCAAAATAGGCGACGTTTCTCTCGACAGTTCTCAGACTACGATGGCCCCGGCCAAATAGCGGCTGGTTTCCGAGGAAATAGTGGAGGAAATCATCGAGATGACTATCAGAGGAGTAACGAGCAGCGCAGTGATTACAAGGATGCTCCAAGCTCTAGCAGGCAAAATAGTCGGTCGAGGTTCCGAATGCCATATGTATCACCCGAAGATCTTCTGAATGGACCATGCCAGATGCACTTCTTTCTCGATAATACTGGGAAAAGACAGTCGGGTCATCTTCAGAAGGACTGCCGAACTTTCCTAGCATTGCATAGATACGCAGGACATACCAATGCATAGGCAGCAAGCAGGGGAACCCCCAGGTGCCAAGGAGTGAGATTCACCTTCCACCTCCACCCGCAATTACCGATGAAAATCGACATCAGTTGAAATTGGCGGCAACCCCAGCCAACAACGGTCCTTATATTGACACAACGGGAGCAGTGTCAATGATTCAGAAGGGCAGACCCTCGAATAGGGCCCAAAAGGTGATTTCGCGACAAGTTTACATGGCAGAGAAGATGCCTCCACCAACGATCGAGTACTTGAATTGGTAGGCACAAGACATCGGGTTCACCCAAGCGGACCATCCGCCTCAAGTTCCACGACCAGGGTAATCCGCTATGATTCTGCCAGCGGTGATTGCAGGATTCGACGTATCGCGTGTGTTCATAGATGGAGGGAGCAGCTTAAACCTTATGTACGCATATACATTGAGGAAGATGAACATATCTCTGGCAAATTTAACACCAACTGACATGCGCTTCCACGGCATCACTCCCGAAAAGCCAAGCTATCCATTGGGAAAGATCAATCTCGACGTTAAGTTTGGAACTCGAGAGAATTACAGAAGAGAGAAGCTGGAGTTCGAAGTCGTAGATTTTCCGTCACAGTATCATGCTCTACTGGGACGACCCGCCTATGCCGGATTTATGGCGGTGCCACATTATACATACCTGTTATGGTGGCTCCCTGGACCCAAGGGCCCAATTACGGTAAAAGGGAGCTTCGCTTTGGCAGATAAGTGCGACAAAGATTTCCACAGGATGTCAGAAACTTTCGGGATGCAGGCAGAATATATGGCGTCAAGGTTAACAACTGATTATGATGTGTTGCCTAACGGAGGAAGGCCACTTAAGGAGCAAACTTTCGACACCTCCAAGAACTCAAAGGAAGTGCAGATTCACCCGACGGATCCTAAGAACACGACAGCTATCGCAACAAACATGGATAGCGCATAGGAAAGCGCACCGTCGAGTTCCTCCGTGAGCGCTGGGAAATCTTCGCATGGTGTCCAGCTGACATGCCAGGAGTACCCAGGGAACTTGCCGAGCACCCCTTAATCTGGATCCAAGGGCTAGGCAAATTTGACGACCTTTGCGGCGTTTTTGGGAACCAAACCGCAAAGCTATGCTCTCAGAAATTAATCGACTTCGAGAAGCAAATTTCATCAAGGAGCTGCACACAGAGGCCACATGGGTCGCTAACCCAGTTCTAGTCTCGAAGAAAAACATTGATGTCCTTCGCATGTGCGTCGACTTCACGTGTCTCAATAAATATTGTCCAAAGGATCACTTTCCCCTCCCGAGGATCGATCAAATTATCGACTCCACAGCGGGATGAGAACGTATTTCCTTCCTGGACGCGTATTCTGGTTACAACCAGATCCGCCTAAAAGAAGAAGATGAGGTCAAAACAAGTTTTATAACCCCTTATGGCGTGTTCTTCTACAGAACAATGCTCTTCGGGTTGAAAAATGCGGGAGCTACTTATCAGAGGATGATGCAAAAGTGTCTCGCCACGCAGATTGGCAAGAACGTTCAAGTGTACATCAACGACATCGTCATAACAACAAAACAGGGGTTATCTTTGATTGATGATCTTAGAGAAACCTTCGACAACCTCGACAAGTTTCGCCTCAAGCTAAACCCGACGAAATGTTCCTTCGGTGTTCCTGCGGGAGAACTCCTCGGATACTTAGTATCGGCCAGAGGAATTGAGGCGAACCCTGAGAAAATTCAAGCCATCGTGACAATGAGGAAGCCCACGAAGCTCAAGGAGATACAACAGTCGACGGGACGTGTCGCAGCTTTGAGCAGGTTTGTCGCCAGGCTAGGAGAGAAAGCGCTGCCCTTCTACGCGCTCATCAAGCAAGGAGAGAAGTTCGAGTGGAACGAAGAAGCAGACAAAGCTTTTGAGCACCTGAAGCGTACAATCTCGACACCCCCAGTACTGGTGGCTCCGAAGGAAAAAAGAACCACTCATGTTATATATCACGGCCACACCTCAGGTAGTCAGCACAATCCTCGTGGTGGAAAGAGAAGAAGAAGGGAAAATTCATGGAGTCCAACGACCGGTTTACATCATCAGTGAAGTTTTATCGCCATCAAAACAACGTTACCCGTAGTATCAGAAGTTAGCATATGGAGTGTTTACGATAGCAAGAAAATTGCGACACTATTTTTCGGCACATCCGATAATAGTGGTCAACGAAGCGCCTCTATCAAACATCCTAAACAATCCAGAAGCTACAGGACGTGTCTCCCTTTGGGGAATAGAGCTTTCCCCTCGGGACATCACTTATGAAAAACGAAAAACAATAAAGTCGCAAATTCTACCAGATTTCGTCGCAGAGTAGATGGAGCTGCAAAACACGGGACCTCCGGATTTGTCGAGTACCTGGCATATGAACTTCGACGGATCCAAAAGAGTAGAAGGAGCTGGAGCAGGAGTAATACGTGTGTCACCCCAAGGCGACAAAATGAAATATATATTGCGGATGACATTCCCCAATGCAACAAAAAATGAGGCAGAATATGAAGCACTCATACATGGGATGAAGATGGCAAAGGCGTGTGGCGCGACTCGACTAAAAATCTTCGGCGACTCCCAATTGGTGGCTCAACAGGTGATGAACAAGTGTGATGCAGTCAACGATAGCATGATAGCATACAAGGAGGTATACAATGAACTCAGTAATGATGAAGCCGACGTTTTGGCAAATATCGGGTCACAGTGTTTTCCAATACCACCTGGTTTGTTTTGGGAGGAGATAAGCGAGAGATCAACTAAGGCGAAGAAAACACCGAATCAGCCGAAGAAAAAAGAGAAGTCTGAGAAAGACTCGGGGGCTCTAGCAGATTCAAAAGCAAACGCATCGGAAGATGAGGAGGAACCGCATGAAGTTATGACGATACAAGTTCCTTGGATGCAAGTTTATGTGGCATATATCATGAGGAAAGAGATACCCGAAGATCCGGTGGAGGCAAGACGAGTCATCCGACGATCTAAAGCCTTTACCGTGGTCAAGGGAGAGCTGTACAAATGAAGCATATCAGGAGTATTGCAAAGGTACATCACACCCGAGGAAGGAAGAGTTATATTGAAGGATGTACACGAGGGAATATGCGGCCACCATGCAAGCAGTCGAGCAATAGCAGCCAAAGTCTTCAGGGCAGGTTTTTATTGGTTAACAACAATAGAAGACGCAAAAGACATAGTGCGCACCTACGATGTGTGCCAAAGATTTGCGGCAAAACCTCATTCTCCGGCAGTAGAGTTGATGCCAATACCATTGGCTTGGCCCTTCGCATAATGGGGTCTCGACATGGTGGGGAAGCTACACAAGGCTTGGCCAGGAGGATACGTATATTTGCTCGTGGCTGTCGATAAGTTCACCAAGTGGATCGAAGTAGTACCAGTAACTTCGGCAGATGCAACATCGGTGGTGAGCTTCATCAAGGGCATAGTATTTCGATTTGGTGTCCCTAACAGCATAGTTATGGACAACGGCATCAATTTTACCTCCAAAGAATTCAAGGCATACTGTGCAGAGGTAGGCACAAAATTACACATCGCATCGGTGGCGCACACGCAAACCAATGGCCAAGTCGAAAAAGCGAACGGCATCATCTGCAACGGTATCAAGAAATGGCTATTAACACCATTGGAGAAAGCTCGACACACTTGGGCGGAAGAGTTGCCTAGCTTTCTATGGAGCATAAGGACAACACCCAACACAACGACGCAAGAAACTCCGTTCTTCTTGGTCCATTGAGCTGAGGCGGTACTCCCGATAGAAATAGAACATAATTCTCCAAGAGTGGCGGAGTATGATGAAGAAACCTCGAGAAAGGCGGCTGGAAGATGATGTCGACGCACTCGACGAAGCCGGGGACGAGGTGTTGTCGAGAGTCACCACGTACCAGCAGAACTCGAAAAATTACCATAGCCTACTTTTGCGACCGAGGTCCTTTCAAGTTGGCGACTTGGTTCTTCGGCTCACTCACGACAGCCATGAAAAATTTGAATCTCCTTGGATAGGACCATACATCGTCACTGAAGTGATTCCAGGAGGAGCATACAGATTGAAGGACAAGAACACAGGGAAGGAAGAACCAAACCCCTGGAACATGGCGCAGCTCCGACGTTTCTATGCGTAGTAGCCAAAATAGAGTTACATATGTAAACACACAATGTACTGAAAAGCTCGCGAGTTTTCAGACGCACTCTTTTCCTTTCAGGGCACCGAGTGGGGCTGAAAATTTTTAATGAGGCGGGCTCGTGATGCTGCAATATAGTAAAAATATTGGTGATATATATTTTTCCTCGTCAGGCTCGAGTACTCGAACCCAAAGAATTACACATATATATTCGGCTCTCACAAAATATAGCTCGAAACTATTTGCCTTGGTTTAAAAAACCTTGCGAGTAATAAACATAGATATGACCACCGAAACACTCGGGGCTAGAGGAAACAAAAAACGTACAAACTTGCTTTGACTATACATGAGTCTCGCAAATAATGTTTCCGGTACAAGTGACCCGAGTAACTTTACACTCGACCCAACATTGAGCATAATAGAAAGAAAAAACAAAACGAGTTATAGCAGATCATCTATCGTTACTCTTCCACCCTTCGCAGGAGCATCTGGAACATCCGCATAGTGATAATCATGGAAGAAAACAGCATCAACCCTCAGGAGTTCTTCAATCATCTTCTCGGCAACCGGCGTAACTGCATCGTTGAGCTTGTCGACGTTTCTTCTTCTCTTATTTAATTTGGCGTAGCAGACGTCGATAACCTTATCCAGATCCAGTTTTGAGTAGAAAATCTTCAACTAGATCAATGCAAACCTGGCGCCAGCCATCAGTTGGGTTTTCACAAAGTTATGGATCTGATTAACATTCTTGAACTTCTTCAGCAACTCAGGAAAAGTTTCGGGTTGAGGATTCCGAGGAAACATAGCGCTATACACCATGGCTAAGGTACTAGTGCAGAACTCAAGATATTCTCGGACCTGAGCAGCACGATCTTGGAATCGAACAATTCGTCGGGTGCGATCCTCGCTAGCCCAAAAATCACTGCCATTTGTCTGGCAAGCCGGAGAAGGACCTCAACCCGCGAGTCAACGCGTTGATCTTCAGCAACAGCATCAATAAAGGAACCTAGACCAAAAAAGAAAAGCAACATATGACAAAACATACGAGCATTGTCGAGGAAAAAGCAAGATGAAGCGCAACGTACCCGCCATATCTAGACTTGCGTCAGTCATCAGGTCAAGCATATAATTTTCTCGCGAGGTAGCTTGTAAAGCTTCGGCCAGCGCAATTTCCTTCAGTTCCAGAGCTTCCTGAGCTTGTCGGATAGAAGTTTTCTCGCGTTCGGAGGATTTGCGAGATTGGTCCATGGCAGTGATGGCTTGTTTTTTCATGGCTTGAAGTTGCTGTCGAAGTTTAGTCGGTTCTTGCTGAATCGAGTCAGCACACGAAGAAACGTCCAACAAAACATCGCCAGGTATCCGTTTAGAGTGAGACGCGGCAGGAGAAGCAGAGGACGGTCCAACGGCCTCAGAATAGTTATCAAATACGAACTGGAAGAAAGAATTGTCGACATCAATCATTCAGCAAAGGACACGTTTTTTATTAATAGTTCAGGTATTTACATAATGGGGGCCCCTTACAAAAGTTGACTCCTAACGAGTCGACAAAGATAGTCGCAAATCATAAGGATAGCGACAAATACAAAAGGAAAAAGAAAAGACAAAGGGATAGGTTGGTCTACTTGACCTCTGCCTTGGCAGTGCTAGCAGATGCAGCTGGTTTGTGCCCCAAGAAGGCGAGGATTTTCTTCGAGCGAGGCTTTGCAGCCTTCACCAAAGTCTTCCATTTCTCCTTGTTCATCCCCGGGGGCTGCCAGATTTCGCCCAGTCGACATCTTGGCGGCTATCGGCAACCAGAGCTATGGTTCCCTCGACTCCAACCTTCAAGTTTTCCTGCCGGTAAACCAAGGCAGGATCTTCTTCAGCTTGGAAGCGTTGCATAAGCTCAGAGAAAATCTCTGGTTGTGTTTGTTTAGGAAAGAAGTGAGGGAATAATCTCTTAAAAGCGGCACGAGCGCCGGAAATATTAGTACGCGCCGAGTCGCCGTGCAGCTCGAGGATTGAAAGAGTGTCGAGAAGACGATCCTCGGGACCCTCGTGCAAGGTAAAATCCTCACCCATCCTTCCTGCTGGAGCAAAGCAAAAGCTCATCAATATTCGAGAGAAGCAAGTAAGATAAAAACAAAGGCGGGCGAAGGAAAACACTTACTAACGAATCGCCGGTTCGGGTCTCCAAACGATCTATGATGGCATTCTCACGCGCGATCTGCTGAGAGATCTTGTCGCTCAGAGCAGTTTCAGCATTGTGGAGCCTTTGACGAAGATCTCCAACAACAGAAGCATCATGTTCAGCCTTCTCGCGAGCTTTTTCGCTCTGCTCAAGCTTAACGACCAACTCATCAGCGCGTTTCTCGGCTCGGTCGAGGTTCTCTGAAAAGAAGGTCAAAAGGCGAAAATCCTTTGTCAGATACAAAATATATTTGCCGAGAAAAATGGGTCACCCAGAATAAAGCGGGCATTACCTCTCAGATCTTCGGCTGCATTGTGAAACCCAATAAATTGGGTCCCAAGTTTGATGAGATGCTTCATCACAGGCTATAAAGAGCGTCAGTAAACAAGTTCAGAAGAGATCAAAATCGACAAACGATCAAAGATAGACTGGCAAAACAAAATAGCGAATCAAAAATAAAAAGACTTACATCGTCTAAAGAAGGAGTCGAGGAATTCCCCGCAACAATCGCATGGCTATCGCCAGCCCCAATCCTTGCTCTCTTTGGCGAGGGGGCTCGGGGGCTGGCTAGAGGAGTCGATGTTTCCATGTTTTGTTGAGGGGGAGGCAAAGATTCCTTGGCAGCACGGCGTTCTTCGAGAGAGAACCAAGGTGTGGGAGGTACTCGTTAGAGCCGTACCATGAACCTCGGGATCCTCTTTCTCTTCTTCCTCTTCGCCACTGTCAACACAGAAAAATGAGTATACCGATGAAAAAGAAGTTGGATAAAAAATAACAATAAAGAAGCTTACGAGCTCACGGAACCCGCGTCATCGTAAGGGTTGAAGGTATCCTCTTCTTCGGGTGACGTTTCTTCGTCAGCTAGGTCCATGGGCTTGGAGGTGCCGGAATC
The DNA here is from genome assembly GCF_022539505.1 of Lolium rigidum. Classification (NCBI taxonomy): domain Eukaryota; kingdom Viridiplantae; phylum Streptophyta; class Magnoliopsida; order Poales; family Poaceae; genus Lolium; species Lolium rigidum. Next base: position 169,923,324 of record NC_061510.1, read on the forward strand.
TTCGACTTCATCCCTTTTCCTCTTACTCCTTGGAGAAACGGCGGAAGGAGGAGAGCGGCCTGATTTGGAAGGATCCGATTCAGTTTTTTCGGAGGAAGCCGCGGATTTCGAGATCCTGCGACTTCACTCTCAAGACGAGAGGGTTCTTGCGAGTCGTCAGTGACAACAGCTCGCTCGTCCACCTCTCCACCTTCATGAAGGGGAGGAAGAGAAGATAGAACTTGGTGGTTCTACAAGATAAAAAAGCAAGATCAAGGTGAATATACAAAACAAATGAGAAAGTAGTCGAAAAATAAATGCACAACTCAAAGAAAAAGTTACTTACTTCGGGAAGGGCGTGGTTGCCACTATATGGCTCCACGCGGCAAGAGGTTGGAACATCGTGTTTCTTGCTTAACGAGGAAAAACATCGAAGGAGCTTCTCCAAGTCCTTCACAGAGAGATCTTTGGATAAGCGGTCAACGTTTTTCTCGCCAGCATACATCCAAAGGGGGTTTTTGCGAGCCTGCAGAGGCTGCACCCTAATCCTAAGGAAATAAGCAGTGATTTGAACACCCGACGGTTCTTCGATCACCGTGGGTGTTCTGGAGCTGGTGGATGCGCTTCATCAGAGCATCCGTAGCTGTTCTTTCTTCGGCAGTAGCCTCGGCGTCCCAGGATTGGCGCCTGAGAATTTTTGCGGTACCGTCAAAAGGAGCGATGTTGTACTCCTGGGACTTGTTGCATTCCTCCTGGACGTACAACCACCTTCTGCGCCACCTTGGACGGAGTCGGGGAATTTGACGTCGAAGTAGTCAACGTCGGGTCGGACGCAGATGACAACGCCACCCACATTATAGGAGACATTGCGGGAGCTGTTGCGCCGGAGATAGAAAATGCATTTCCACATGCCCCAATGAGGATGGGTCCCGAGGAAGCATTCGCACAGGGTGATAACAATCGAGATGTGGAGGATGGAGTTGGGGGTCAGCTGATGTAGCTGAATCCCGTAAACAAAGAGAAGTCCACGAAGAAACTCGTGGATGGGGGTGGAAAGGCCGTGAATGAGGTGATCGATGAAAGTTGCACGGTATCCAATCGGAGGACGCAGGCAGCTTTCGTCGCCAGGGAAGATCAGCGAGCCTTCCTTTTTGACCAGGCCAAGCTTCTTGAGGGTCTTCTGATCCTAGTTGGAGATTTTGGATCTCTCCCATCTAGAGATCTCCACGTTCTCTATCGGTGCGTTGGTGCCTGGAGCGGTGTGCCTCAGCAGTTTGGTGTGCGGCGGCATAGAACTGAGCTTTAGTGGAGAAGGAGGATGATTGCAAGCACGAGCGTGTGGAGCTTGAGGACGGCAATGGCAGAATTGGAGAGAGGAGAGAGATGAGCGGCGCAGCGAAGGGGGAGAATGAGGATGAAGGGGCAGTTTTATAGCGAGGAACTGACCCGTCGCACCGTTGGATGAAAGGGAAATGAATCTTACACCTTACGCGTGTCAACAAGGGTATAATCGTCTTTTCGACAAGAAGTTATTGGATAGAAGTTACTGCGCGCGTGCCGGTAATTGCGGAGGACGTGTGTCCCCCACTTGCGCAATGTGTCGACCGTGCAGAACTTTGGACCCACACTTCAGAGACTTGACAGGAGCCGTGGTTTTCAAGGAGGTGGTCGTGGCTATCGTCAGCAATGACATCATTCTGAAGAAAAATATCGAGTGTTTCTATCAAATATAGCGACGGGGAAAAGCGCCAGTGAGCTAACCAGAAAAACATAGAGAGCTTATGATCAAATACAAAAGCATTTGGTCATACGCTCGGGGGGTTACTCTTATCAGAAATATGGTTCATATTTCTGATAAGAGGGAGAGTCAGCAAAACAAAATATTGAGCGGATATAAAATAGAAAAAATTGAGCCTATAACCAAGTACAAGTACTTGGTTGTAGCCTCGGGGGCTACTCCCATCGGGAGCGCTGGTCGCGCACCCGATAAAAAAAAAGATGGGAAGTTGACAATATAGCGACAAGACAGCAAAAAGTTGAGCCTACAATCAAGTACAAGCACTTGGTTGTAGCCTCGGGGGCTACTCCCATCGGGAGCGCTGGTCGCGCACCCGATGAAATATAGGGAGTATCATTGTACATGTTCGAGTTAAAACATAACTCTTCATATACTCCCATCGGGAGGTCAAGATAGTAAGTCATTATATGACTCGAATAAATATGTCATTCAGCAGCCGGAAAAGTCACTCAACAATATATTCTCAAAGCGCGTTCGCCACGAAAAAATCTCTAAATGCCGTAATATTTTACGAAGGTAAGTCCCCTGGATCCGTCCTGTGTGGCATGGTATGGCACCTGAATGCGCTCTGCTACTTTTTTCCGTATCAACAGATGCAAAGAAAAATCCTAACGGACGCGTTAGGTACTCGATAAAATATGACTGGAATTCAGATCATGGTAAGACCTTAAGCGGCACATGTCGAATTACGCTAGTATACCGGGGTCGTGTCCAGGGACTTGCCGTTGAAGTAGGTTCTTGCGAGATTGCCACGAGAGCAGTTAACTGGTACCTGATCCGTCAGATGAACCAGCCCCATTTACCATTATCCCTGCACAAAATATAACTGTTCTATGGAAATTGTCTACTGACTCGAAGAAATTATGAGTTAATTGTAATAATGGAGATTTTACTCGATTCTACGATTCAAGCAAAATCTCGGGGGCTACTGACATAGGCATCCCTAATGGGCCTGCCGAAGAAGGTACCCGGAGTTTACTGAAGGCCCACGATCCGAAGATTACAAAGCCCGGAAGCCCAATAAAATGTCGATATGGAAGATAGAGATATATCAGGAATAGAGACTTGTAACTATACGGGACGAAATCAAATAGTCTCCCGATGTTTGTAACTTGTACATCACGAAACCCTCGGCTCCGCCTCCTATATAAAGGGGGAGTCGAGGGAGAAAGAAAGGATCGATTCATTGTCAACACAACCCTGATTTTTAGCAGTCGAGCACCTTTTCGGCTGAAACCTTCGAGATCTATTTGCCCTCTACTTTCCACGAAACCCTAGTCTACAACTTGTAGTTGTAGGCATTGACAAGTTAATACCTTGTAGGGGGTTATATGACCGAATACTTGAGAACCTAAGGCAATGGTTGGACATTTATGTCTTAATGAATACCTAGTTGGCACATGTAAATGGCTAATAGACTAATCATTAGGGGTGTGTTTGCTTACGTTTGTGGATGCACCTATTTTAGGCTCAATCTGATTAGAATAAAACATGCCAAAGTATTTACCATAGTGAACTACAAATCCTTATGCCATGAAGTCTATGTCATCCTTGGGAACACTTGTCTCATATAAAAACACACCCAAGCTTCTCCTCTTGTTGAAGAGAGGGTTGAGGTTTTTCTAAGAATAACATTAATTTACTTTACTACGATGTTCCTTTATGTGTTTTTACTTTCCCGAAACCATAAATCAGAAAATGCAAATCTCACATCTTGTATCGTTAATTGTTGAATTTACTAGCTAATACATTCAGCTTCTCGCGGGTTTTATAATCTTTTCTATTCAAAATGTACTACAATTGATCTCCTACACGTGTGCATTATCAAGATCTCTCCCCGGATATAAAAGGAGAGGTGTCCCAACAAAAAAAGAGGGTTGGATTCCAGTGATACCAGAGGGTTACGGAGAGAGTCTTCTCATCACAGCCCTTCGGGTCCCGGCAAGGCAACACCATTGTAATTCCTCAAGAACTACATCAATAAGATTAGGACTTGATGTGATGTGTGAGATTGTTCGGATTGCCTTGCCGCCCCACTCCGAATTTAAAAAGGTCTTTAACTTTGAAAATTTCACCAATCTGAGTCTAATATATATTCTCCGGAACCTATAAAGGTAACGGCCCGGACAATAACGCTACCGTATTAATTGTTGGGTCCGTATTTGTCGCGCATGTAGTTCCATAGAGCCCCATAGCTCGGCACTACCAGGTTGAGGGTAGCGCCCCAGGCCCAGGCGCTACTTTTTGAAATAGTTCACCCAATATTTTTTCTTTAAAAATAGTTTGGATCGATAAAGGGTTGTTTTTGTCGTTTTGGACAAACCAGCGCGTCAAAATCGTGGATAACCGCAGAAACGACCAGTTATCGTGATTGTCCACTCACATTACACACGTGGACACTATTTGGTGATAAAAAAAAAACATCACACACGCGGAGAAGAAACAGCTCAGAGCGCCCGCCCCGCGCTGCGCAGCATGAACTCGTCTCAGCGTCTTCCATCCCCGCACGTAGCTTTCCTCCCCCTTCCGATCGATAACCAATTAACCACAGGGATCTCAGTTGCCCATTTCCATGTCAACTCATCTCCCTTCTCTTCTCTTCTTCCTTTTCCCCTTGGCAGGTACATTCAGCCACCATGGCGCTCATGAGGAAGCTCTTCGCTCGGAAGGCCATGGATGGATTGTCGCCTGTCTCTGAGCGGGTCTTCGGTACGCACCCTCGTCGAACCGAGAACACACAAGAAAAACCTAGCTAGTGTCCCTCGGCTCATATGCCTCTTGTTTTCCCCCTCTCTTTGCAGTGTTCAACTCTTGCATGTCGACCGAAGCACTCGACGAGGACACGCACAAAGATTACCTGACCAGCACCATCATCCAGCTCAAGGGCTCCAACCCGTACGCCTCGCTCATGATCATCAACTTCGCCGCGGCACCGACCGGAACCGATGCCGTCCACTCCCTCCTCCGGCAGGGCACCACCGCCGTCGTCACCGACTACCCGTCCCGGTACGCCGGCTGCCCGCTGCTGTCCCTCCCGATGATACGCACGTTCCTCGGCTCGTGCGTGGACTGGCTCGTGTCCGGACACCAGCGCAATATCCTGCTCATGCACTGCGATGGCCGCAACGGCGCGGCGTGGCCCGCCCTCGCGTTCGCCATGGCTAGCCTACTGGTGTATATCGAGGAGGCCGCGCCGGAGCAGAGGACTCTGGATGCGGTGTACGGGAGAGCACCGGTGGAGATGCTCAGTACCGGCTCGCCGCTGGATCCGCGGCCGTCTCATCTGAGGTATCTGCAGTATGTGGCAAGGCTCAGGGACAAGGGCTCCCTGATTGGCATCGCCAAGCAGGAGCGCTTCGTCCTGGACTGCCTGATCTTCAGAGCTGTTCCGGATTTTGACGGCGGCGGTGGCTGTAGGCCGGTTGTTCGTGTCCACGGCGAGCCGCATCGGCCGCACACCGATGCGTCGCCCGAGGTTCTGTTTAGCACACCAAGGATCAAGCAACAATTCAAGCACTATAAGCAGGTGATGTCTAACAATGGTCTCAGGAATGATGGCTTGATATAATCTTCTACTTCGTCTCAGGAATATGAATGTCATGATATAATCCTTCCTGTCTCAATTACAGGCAGATAGCACAGTGATCAAGGCTGACATTGGCTGTGACATACAAGGTGATGTGGTCATCGAGTGCATCCATGTTGCTGATGAAAACCATGAGGATATAATGTTCAGGGTCATGTTCAACACTTGTTTTCTACGGTCTAACATGATGATTTTCACTCTGGACGACATTGATCTGCCATGGAATGGCAGCAAGGAGAAGTTTCAACAGGACTTTAAGATTGAGGTATATATATACTCTCAACCCTTGCTGCGCCCTTGAATCGATACTGTTTGTTTATTCCTGTCCCGTCTGATGAATATCTTGATTCCTTGTACTAGGTGTTCTTCTCAGAGGTGGAACTATCAGACATTGATGAGAGCCATGACGAGTGTGAACTTTCATCACTTGGAAATGAAGACGAGTTCTATGACTTTGACGAGATCTTGATCGACTCGGATTTTGATCTAAAGGATCATGAATGGCATGGCGAAACTTCACGACAAGGTTACAGTCAAGAGGCAGATCTCCACACAGAGGGGAGTGAAACCGGAGCTTCAGACAGTGCAAGCGGTAGTTCAGAAGAGAGAGGAAATGATGATGATGATATCGGGGCATCAGATAGCGCAAGTAATAGTTCCGAAGAGAAAGGAGGTATTAGCACTGATGATGAGGCTGGGCTGATCCATGGAGGGAATGTTACTAGACAAAGCAAAGATCCTAGATTAGGGGAAACAAGTTATCTACTGGAAGTTGGAAGCAGCAGTTCTATTCCACCAATTGTCCCCACAAGAAGTATGGATCAAGAGATGTCAACTAGTTGCCAAAATAACAAAAGTGCACAAGAAGGAGCAATCCCAGAAGGACTAATTCCCATGCAAGATGGCGGTAGTACAAGTAGTGTCAATGAAGTCAGCCAAAGTAAGGAAGCAGCATATGGAGCCCTTAACCCCCAGCCTATGAGAAAAACTAGGCAGAAACAAGCTGATGTATTGGAAGTTGGAAGCAGCAGTTCTATTCCGCCAATTGTCCCCACAAGTAATATGGATGAAGAGATGCCAATTAGTTCTCAAATTAACACAAGTGCACATGGAGCAGTCCCTGAAGGACAGATTCCCATGCAAGAAGGCGGCAATGAAGTCAGCCAAAGCAATGATGCAGCATATGGAGCCCTAAACCACCAGCCTATGGGAAAAACTAGGCAGAAACAAGCTGCCATTATCTCACCAGTTCCCATCATTAGAAAGAAAATCAGGAAAGATACTGGATCAGATGATAAGAATCCTGCAATATCAAATAGAGCAGCCTCACAAAAGGGGGCACTTGTTGCTACTTCTAGCTCCAGGGGCAGTACGCCTCAAGCAAAGACAACTTCATCTCCTCCCAAAGAATATGACATTGCTAACAGGTTGAAGCAAGGGGCAGCTCAAGCAAGACGAACATCTAACCTTTCTAAGGAACACTTGAAGCATAGTTCTCAACAACAAGCAAGGGGAGATCCAACGGCTCAAAAGAATTTTGCAAATGGCACTGCCACAAGGTCAGAGGTAAGACAAATAGTTTTCACCCGGCACACAACTCCATCTTTTGCACCGAGTCCTCTAGGCCGAGAGCTAAATCAACAAGACAGCAAAGGCAGCCATAGTCCATTGGATAAAAATAAGAAACCAGTTACTCGTCCCTCTGAGAACCCTATGACTGGGAAAACACAAAAACAAGAGGCAACAGTATCATCAGTCGTAGACACTCCTCGTCGAACAGCCGTTATGAAGAAATCCTTGTCGTTGCCAGTAATTTCAGAAACGGCAACTATTGCTTCCTCAGGAAAGATCAGGACTATGACTTCACTCCCTGGTGTCAACACATCTCGTCCTAGCTCCGGATTTCACATAGCTGCTTCTTCGTCGTCACCCCGAGCAAATAAACATGGCATATCACCGCCTTCATCTCCAGGAAGATCGCCACTGGCTGGTTCCAAAGCCCACAGAGCAGTGCCAGTTGCTCGGCCAGATATGCAGCAGGGCACATCAGCTCCAGTCAGGTTGCCTCGCCGTGCATCACTCAGCGAGTTATCCAAATCTCTATCAACCCCTAGAGCGAGCGATGGACACTCCCTATCACCAAAAACATCTAGAGTCATCCAGAACCATCCAGAACCATCCAGAGCCAGTGCCAGAAGTTTGTCCCCTCTATCGCCAAAATCAACAAGAACACATCCATCAACAAAGAGCACAGTTACCCATTCCAGCTCCAAAGACAATAACAGAACTGGAGCTGCACCAGCAAGGCCAACAAGATTAAGTTCTTGAGTTCTGCTCCAGAATGTATTTGTAATCAAAATGTCACATAGTACCTCAGTTCCCTAACAACAAACACTGAGCTGTTGAGCATGGAGACTGTTGGGGGGTGTTGATAACTGGAACAGCTTCATGGCTTGTGATTCCTCTGGTTAGCTCGTGATCTTGAATTGACTTGTTTGTTAGTTACAATGAACAATTGGTGCGTTTTAGCTCATGTACAGGAGTCAAATTTGTCAAGATATATCTGAGATGCATAAAAAACACAGGGCCGTAACTTGTGTTGTCCTGAGCCCCAAAAAACGACCAAAACTGATAGCATGTCTCATGCTCATTCTCACAATTAGGATTCCGTAGACAACCTTGGTGTTTAGTGTCACATATTCAGGATTAAGGATGAACTGCTTATTCTTTTAGTAGAATATGTATGCATATCAATCTTACATGGAAATTCTGTTGTACCGGACTAGCAGTATGGTCATTTGAAACCAAAAAATGCATCACATCTTTTGTCACAGACTAAAACGCTTAAGAATATTGGTGAGAGCATACTTACATACAATTCACGTATCAGCATTGAGAGGAACTACACAATGCTTGTGCAAGTGACAGAAAAAGCAGATAAGTATATAGTAACTACAGCAAGGAAAACAGAAGAAAACTCTTAAGAATATATGTGGTGATTAACATACCAGAACCATGAAACTAATAAATGAGGTAGCTAAGAAGCAGAAGTCTAAATAGCAACAAACAAAGACAAGAAAGTAGCTTTAGCTCTGCAGCAAATGTAAATTATTCTTGTCTTGCTTCCCTGATGAAGCAACACATTATGTGACACAGTAATCATAAGGTGAATTCATCTACATGTTAACTGTTTACAGTACTAACACTAAGTGCTCATCTGGTTCTCCACGAAGTTTCATGTTTTTGTCCTTGGTGTTCAATATCTTTACGGCCCAGTTGATGAGTTAAAATCGAAGGCTTAATAATCTGGAATGGATGCAAATGTGTACCCTGGTGCTTCTCTCCATGAATAGTAAGCAACTCGAGTCTCATAAAATCCTGCAGAATAATGTAAATATGTACATGTCAAAATTGCTTGCTCTTATGGAAAACAGAACAGTTCTACAAATGTTTTTCTGCAACCAAACAAAAGGACATAATTTTCCATGGACAATCTGTTAATTGAGATGCTAAAGAGCAAGAAAATATTTATTTTCCACGTAATAGTTATGATTGAGAAGAGTAAGGAAACTTCTGTTATCAGCATAATAATTGAGATGTGGACCTGCTTCATCTTACGTTATAAGTATACCTGTCAACTGCCTATCAAAACCCTTAACGGTAAGGGTATCTGTCAATTTCCTATCACCATAAACAGTGAATCTCAATGTAAGAGTGTACTACCAGTAAAGGTTACATATCAACAATGTATCTTATATTACATAACTTATTCCAAGTGATGGAAGTGGCCATTCTTTACAAGTGGCCATTGTTTTTATAGGAAGTGTACATAATGAGAAGGCACACGTTTGAAGGTAGCATGTCTAAATTTTCATGGAATAATTTGAGGAAGAAAATACTCATACTGGAATATGAAATAGTCACATATCAATCTCATTACGGTAACTGAAGGGATAGACATTAGCGTACCAGGAAGAAAGGCCAGGATACCCAGGAACAGTAAACCATACACCTGAGAGCTGTCACCTTCCATGTGACCTGTGGATATAAAATATGAAAGGAACAGAAGAGAGCTTCCTAGGAGGAGGAGGAACAATGCTAGGGCAATTGACTTCCAGGGGATCCTCCTCAAGGATTCTGGAGTGTATGTGAACCGACGATCAACATTGTCTTCATCCTTGTCCTCTGTGGGAAGAACAGAATAAGGAACGTTGCGTCTGGCCGTCATAATGCAGTATCTACAGTGGGAACACAAACGGTGAATACATGTAGACAATTTACCAAAGTAATAAACATAAGACGAAAGAGTATGATTGACTTTTAATATGAAATTTGAAATAAAAAAATGTGAAAGCACCACCAATGAATGAAGATAACTCAAAAGTACACTTTTCGGAATACAAATAACTGAAAGTACCTGTTTTGCCAATATAGGTTGCATTAAACATTTAAGCAGTCAAGATAATGACATTACATATGACATATTGATGGTGTCGGTTTAGAAAACTGAAGTTATCCAAATCGGAAGCCATCTAAAATATGTTACAGTACATTAATGCCAGGCAACGGACATTAAGCATTTCATGTGCAATCTTCCATGGGAACAGGCTCAAATCTCATCATATAACTAAGAAAACGTATATCAAGGTTTTTCAGTGAAGCTCATCAGGAGTTCGATACATGTAATTTGAAATTAGCAGCAAGAACAGGTAAAACACAATGAAAAAATAGTTACAGTAATAAATTTGGGTTTTTGTAACCTTATGCATCACAAGGCAGATTCCCGTAAATTTCAACATCTAAATGCATTTGCATTTACTCCAATTGTTCCTAATAGATTTTTCTTTGAGATCTCTTGCACACGATCTATATCAATAAACGAAATGTATTTTTTACATTTCAAAGTCAAGAAGACGCAGTTTGAACCACTAAGTTTTCTGCTCTATATTTTGCATAAGTTAAAAAAAGAAGTTATGATTTATGAAAGGATCACTCAAATACAAGCATACCATTTTCCTTTCCATATATGTAATCCACATACTCATAATGGTATCGTTGGTTGAATTAGAATGATTTGACTGCATCGATTCTAGGGGTTATGAGTGGACGAAGTATCATGGTTTCCGTTCACATAACCTCTTGTCTTATGAAAGCATGACATAATCATATGGTATGATGCATCATTATACAGATGTGGATGGTAAAAAACATGCTTAAAATTCACATCTCCATTTTAAGTTACCTAGCTGTGAGTATATATGTACCTATGTTCAGTAAGACCTCCACGCCATAATATTCCATGTGGTCTAGTGTATGGATTTTAAGTTACCTAGTGTTTGAATTTTAAGAATCATACAATGTTTTTTCTCTTCAGTACTACACAAAAGACTTGCACAGCCATTGCATTGATACAATCTGGAGGCGAAATTTTCCCAAACTTGACAGACATTTGTAGTTTCCCCTAGTTTGCAAGCATCTTTTTAAGTTGCCCTGGAAGTACATCAAAAGATGTCCTAGTTTATCATTTGTAACTTTACGACACAGGCCGACCTATTGGTCTATTGCAACAGAAATACATCAAAAGATGAAAACACAGCTCCGTTCCTGAGCCCGGCTGCCCTCTCCATGAAAAGAGTAGACACAGTTCTGTACTCTCTTTCTTTATCTCAAATACTCTCTCGCAAACAAATGTACCTCAAATCTTTTTCACGAGAATGATTTTGTGAGCTAATCAATTGGTACATCCATTTTTTAACAAAACAAATTGGGCTCTCAGATACAGAACGTAGGGTCAAAGATAATTCCACCATATCAAACCTAGGGTTTACTAAGAGAAGAATCTGGGGAGAAAAGTGAAAGGGAATGGAACGAAGGGAGCCTTACCTGGGCTGCTGCCGGCGCCCCGATGCCAGTAGTCCTACCCGACCAGGGGGGCGTCGAGGCGAGCGAACTGGATGGAGGGCGTTGGGATTGAGTGGGATCTTCCAGCGACAATCGACGATCGAAAGGGAGGATCGACCAACGGGATCGATCGATTCAAAGGAGGGCTAAGACTTTGCAGACTGCTACAGTATAGGGGAAAAGGAATTGTTGGGAATTTTTTTAGCTGTCGTTGGGATATTCGAAATATTTTATAATTTGACACATTTTTCACCGAACCTCTATCATTTTCTACATAGTCACCACACAATGAGTGGTGGTTACGTGGCAAATAATAGAGACGTAAAAAAAGTGGAAAATTATAAAATCTCTCGAACAATTCAAGGCGCACTACGAAGATCACCAGTTGGCCATTCTTCAGTCGAACATTTTACGAAGCAAATTTAGAGGAAAATGGGCCTTTGCAATTATAAGAAAAAAAGACATTTCTACCTAATAGGTTTATAAGTGAATGACCTGATTTTTGATCGAATCATCTGAAACGGACAGGAAGAACAAAATCCTCGCTCCATCCCGAAAATGATATAGCAAATTTGTCCAAATTCAAATGTATTGGGATTTCTATTTTCGTGCCCCTGGTTTGTTAGTTGTGCTCAGTTTTCCCCAGCCTCTTAAATTTTCCTCAGTTTTCTCCTCCCTCCCTCGTAGACGCTCGGACGGGAGGGTTGCCGTCAGGTCAGAGGCCTTACCGTTACCGTTAATCTGACGGGTGGGGCTGCACAGAGGGCAGTTCCTCTCTGACCGTCTCGTGCTGACGGGTAGCCATCCATCTATCGCTGACGTGTGGGTCGTTTTATTTCCTGATTGTATACGCGGTGCTGCCAATGACAAATGGGGCCGCTCTATAGGGCTGCCGCAGCCAATGACCAGTGGGGTCATCTATTTTTCAGGAAAAGACATATATAACCGCTCTGTAGGCTGCCGCAGCCAATGACCAGTGGGGTCGTCTATTTTTCAGGAAAAGACATATATTGCCGCTCTGTGGGGCTGCCGCAGCCAATGACCAGTGGAGTCTTCTATTTATTTAGAGAAAATCATATATTCCCGCTCTGTGGGGCCTCCGCAGCCAATGACCGCTGGGGTCATCTATTTATTTAGAGAATATCATATAGAGCCGCTCTGTGGGGCCGCCTCAGCCAATGGCAGGTGACTATTTTCATAGCTTAATCTAAAGTGAATCTTATGCTGAACATGGTGCTTCCCGACGGTGACCTAGCAGTGGCGGCGAGCATAGCCGTTCTGACCATGCCGATATCGGCATCGTTTGGAGGTTGTGGTGCTCGAATCATGGTGGAAATTGCGATATAATATTTTAAATGCATAATATATAGGAAAATAGCTAGATCTCTAAATCGATGCATATGAAGCTACATATATATTCTTGGTCATAATCCCCTTATCTAAAGGGGGTGGATGCATGGCTTCACGTTGTCGTCGCTTTCATCGTCAGTATCTTCGTCGTCCGAGTAGTAGTACTTCCTACACATTGTTCTGTCGAACACCTTCACTGTGAGCACATCATCGCCTTCATATTTGAAGTGTACGAAGCAGCCGAAATCCACACCGTGCGCGATGGCAAAATTCTCCCAGCCCTGTCGAGGTACATCCGGCCTTGACCGTCAAATAGGACCTCCACGGTCCAGAAACGAGGACCACAGTCAGCTGCTCGCAGATACACCTTAGCTGGCTCCTGGCCGTCAAGATAGTCCGCAAACTTTTTTGGGAGTGCTCGCAAAGAGATCGAGCGCCGATCGTTTGAAATTAAAGATTTTTTAGAACATGCCCATAATTAATCACATGCATCATATATGTGGGAACGCGTACGTACCTTTTTGACCAAAGGGTCTTCATAGACGACGATGAAGAACTCCTCTATGATCAATGGCAGTGTTGACGGTGGTGGTGGCAATGATGATGATCCACCACCCCGGCCGCCCCTTCCCCTTCCCCTTCCGGTCCGCGTCCGAGACGTGGAAGCCATGGCAATGGATCAAATGTATGTGAACGAAGAAGAGAGAGACAGAACCTATTGACACAAGGGATGGCCGTTGTGGGTGTTTATAAGGGAGAGATGACCGTCGTAGGGGTTTACACAATAAATTAAGGAGGAGGTGACCGTTGTGGGAGTTTACACAATAAATTAAGGAGGACATGACCGTTGTGGGGTAGTCATCTAGGTTTTGTGTTTAGTCAAACTTTTTAAACTTTGACCACATAGATAGGAAAAAGTAGTAGCATTTATGACACTAATTTAGTATCCCGAGATTCGTTTTGAAATGTAGTTTCAAATTATACCAAAATCTCATCATATATGTTGCTACTTTTTTATTTACGGTTGGTCAAAACTTAAAATATTTGACTTAGTACAAAAGCTAAAAGTACACTTATTTATGGACGGAGGGAGTATATCTCAACAAAAAAGTAATGCGTACTATCTTGACGGAAATGGAACTTCGTGATATAGTTTATCATTTTACCGTGAAAAGTAATGCCTAAAAGAAATGGTAATTCATGATAGTTTATCATTTTACCGTAATGGCTACAAGAAATCGGTGATTGTTCATCATTTTTTGCGTGGAAAGTAATGTCTACAACAAATGGGTGATGGTGTATCATTTTTTGCGTGAAAATTACAAATCGGTGATGGTTTATCATTTTTTGCGTGAAAAATAATGCCTAAAAGAGTTTATAATTTAGCTCGTGAAAAATAATGCAGAAAACCAAACTTTAGCGTACTGGGTAACCGCCCTTTAGCATACATAGAGGGTGAAAGCTAACTGCCGACAGAGAGAGAGAGAGGGTGGTGGCCCCGACCAGAGAGAGATAGGGGTTATCCTGCCCGTTAAACCATACGATCAACGGTCGGCGGGCACGATCCGCGTGACATGGGCTAGACCAATCAGGGCAATGTTGGGCGTCTGTGAGAATTTGTGAAGGAAGAGGGCAAAACTGAGTAGTATCAAGAAACCAAGGGCAAGTGAGTAGTAAACAGACTAAGGGATTCAAATATGAGATTTAAAAAATGAAAAAATGTGTGTTTTGTACAATGAAACCCATCTTGGCCTACCTCAAACTATTTGCAATACAAATATACATGAGTGTGAAAATTATGGCCTCATTCAGACAAAGTATGTTTTGGGGAAAGCTGTTCTGGGTAGGGCTTATTGTGGAAAATCATGCACCTTCATAGCTACTAGGTGATTTGAGAAGTGGCAATTTGTGGTAAAACTTGATTTATCTATGATTTATCTATGATTTGAGAAGTGGCAATTTGTGGTAAAGACTCCATGAGTAAGTGCCACTCTTTTTCGGAATTTTTTGCACATTAAATAACTCATTTAACTAGCTAATCCCATTTGTTGACTCTCTGTTGACCAGCCATTTGAGGGTAAAACTGAGTATATTGCACTAGCCAGTATTAGCACTCAAGGCGAAAACTGAGCACACAAAAAATGCTAGTATATGACTCGAGGGTATACCTGAGTATATCTAAATTTCCAGGGTTAGACTCGAGGACGCGTGTTGCGGTGCAGAAGTGGAAGACGTGCCATTGTTGACGCGTGTCGCGGTGCAGACGTGCAATAGTGGACGCGTAGGACGCGGGTCGCATTTAGGACGCGTAAGCCCTCTCTCCCTCCCTCTGCATACAGTACGTCTCATTCTCGCTCACGCACGAAACCACGCCTCTCACGTCCCATCAACTTCTCCAAATCGAAAAAACCCCAACCACCGTACGCGCGCTACCCTGCCGGCGATGGAGAAGAAGAATGCGCCGGCGGCCGTCGCCTCCGAGCCCGTCGCATCCGAGCCCGTCGCCGCCGAGCCAGTCGCCGCCGAGCCCGTCGCCGCCGAGCCCGTCGCATCCAAGCGCGGCGGCTCCGTGAACTGGGCCTCTCTCTCGGCTGATGGACCACTTCACAAGATCGGCGAATGCTTACTGGCGAACGAGGAGTACGCGGACACCTACTCTGCTATGAGGCAAGTCTGTAGAAATTGGCGCTCAGGTTTACCTGAGCCCGACGTGTACCTACACGAATGGATCATGCTAGACCACGCCCTTCCACGCGTCGCTGAGTTCACCTTCCTCCAACTCGGCACATCACACTACGTCACCATAGATCTATCGGAAGTTCATGCAAGGTTCAAATTTCTCCATATCTATAGGGTTAATCTACCTTTTTATTTTCAATCTTAAACATCTTAGTGTTGAATGTTATCTTCATCAATATATTTTAGATACTATTTCGTCGGCTTTTGCCGTGGCGTCATCGTGCTTGCCCAGAAGAACCCGCCGCACAAGATACGGCTTCTGAACCCACTCACAAAGAAATCGAACACTATGTTTGAGGCGCAGATGCCATCTGTTTTTCTGGATTCAGTCGCTGTAATCAAATCCCCGACTATGGTCTTCGTTGCCGCACATTACCCGCCGGAAATTGGTTGGGTCGATGAGAGCACTCCAACTAAGGATATATATGAATATTGGGGAGAAGAAAGATTTTCGATCGAGAACCATTGTCTGCGTTGCATTACCCCGTTCAATGGTGAACTGTATGCAGTAGCCGCGGACAATTTTGAGTCCGGAAGAATAGTGTGCACCAATGTACAGTTGCAGCAGCGCGCGAGCACTGTCAAGATGGAGACACTAATTTCATTTCCAGAACTTGGAAATGAGAAGTTCTAACTTGTGAAGTCGGATGGTGATCTGCTGCTTGTGTTGTTGGTCAACCTGGCTTTGGCGGGCAAACCATTGGTGTACCGTGTGGACACTCAGAGCCGCTCTCTCCATCCGGTCAGTAACATTGGCAGTAATGCCTTCTTCGTGAATTATATCCGGTGTATCTCCGTCGATACCAGAGTGCACCCGACACTTCGACCTGGCTGCATCTACTACACAGATTTGGGTTATATCAAAGAGTACTCTCATGATACAAAGGCCTGGGATGAGTGGCTACTACGTGTGGATAGAATAGGAAACTACAATATGACAAATGAACACAGGCCATACCGTTTGGAGGATGCATTGGCCGCACACTGCAGACGGAAGGAGTTCAATGAATATTCACTTGGGGTAATGCACGAATGGAGCGACGAAGAAATATATGAGGAATGAAGAACAAATTCATTCATCCTGGGGTATCCTAATCTTCTTGTTGTCCATACATTGCGTGCGTCTTGTATTTTTTTCAGCTTAGTTTGTCGTGAACATTAACAACGTTATTGGCTGCTATATGCAGTTTATGTATTATACTTAGTTTTCTGATTATGCTGCTGTGAATTTATCATATACTAGCTTCTAGATTTGCTACTAGATTTGCTGCCATATTGGGCAAAAAATGAGGGCCAAAGGTATAAATAATTGAAGAAAGACAGAAATAGAAGCTTCTCTAGATTTGATACTAATTTGGTGAAAAGGACAGAGAGAGAAAGATGGGAAAAGGTGCTCTTAAAAATGCCAATTTGGGCCGAGAGAGACAAAACCAAGCTCCTGCTCACGTGCAACCAAACGCTATCTCGTCCAGTCCCACGCAGTCCCTTTCTACCAGCCCCACGCGACGCGGGCCCACACGACGCGACCCCACACGTCAGCACGGAACGGTCAACTTAACGGGAATCCTGCCGTCTGAGCTGCTTCTGCGGGTTTCAAACAAGAACTTGGGGAAAACTAAGGAAAAACTAAGGAGCTGGGGAAAACTGAGCACAACTAAGAAACCGAGGGCACGAAAATAGAAATCCCTACTTTTTTTGAAGTGCGGCGTCACTACTCTCTAACTTTATAATTTTTCCTCCGAAAAAAATCTATAGTTGGTATTACATTGTGTTGGTGCACCACATAATTTTCACTAAGAACAATTATATAGGTTGCTTTAATTTTAAAAAAATGGAAACTAGATTTACAAGTTTAAAAAATTGAAAATTATATGTACAAATTTCAAAAAATTCTTGAAAAAAAGTGTGATCATGTATCCTCCAAGTGCGCAAAATCTCAATGCATAATTCTTTGTGTTTCAAGCTACACGAAAATGATAAAATATGATGCATACAAATCTCCAACAGGAGGGTGCCAGAGAGGGAGGGCGGCACTGCATCGATCTCCAGGCTGAGCGCCTCCCTCGATAGGCGATTTTGACAAAAATAACCCTTTTGAGGAAGAAAAGCATGGAATAATCCTCTGACCAAACTATTTGACGCCACTAACCCTTTTCTGTGGCGCCCTTGCGAGTGGCGCCACACCCCTTGCGCGCGGCGCCACACATTTAAAATGTTGCGCCCGTGAGAGCGGCACCACACGCCCTGCCACGTCGGCTGGTCAACAGCGCGCAGCGTCAACCGCGCCACGGAGGACAGGATGTGTGGGTGTGGTGCCGCTCGGAAGGACGCCACAGAAAAGGGTTAGAGGAGTGAAATAGTTTGGCCAGAAGATCATTTCGTGCTTTTATACGTCAAAAAAGTTATTTTTGTCAAAATCGCCCCCTCGATATCTCAGCAGGTGAGGGAGGAGTGGGGACGGCCAGAATGGAAGTGCCGGAGGTGAGGAGACGTCCATGAGGGAAGGTCTAGAGGAGGACCACCAGGTAGCGTAACGAGGAAGGCTAACGCGTGGGTGCTAAGGGCATCTCCAGCGGCGCGACGCATTTTAATGTCCGCAAGCGTCCGTTTTTGTTCGCGCGTCCGTTTGCGTTTGGGGTCTGCTCCAGCGGGGCGACGCATTTAATTTTTTTTCCTTTCTTCCCTCTTCTCCATTTAAACATACTTTCAAATATAACATTTTAAAAAATGATTTTACACAAACTAACACATAGTTTGGAACATGGTTTACACAAACTAACACATAGTTTGAACCATGGTTGACACAAATATAAAATTTTCAAAAAAAGAAGCCAGCTGTGTTGATTTCCGTATGTTCGCTGCCAAGAAAGAACATTCAAGGGCACCCAGTCACCCGAACTGGAAAATCCAGCGGGAGGAGATGGTGCCCTTGTTGGTTCTACCGATGAAGCGAACATCCAGAAACCTCGACTACTGGCTTCGTCCGGCCCGTAGCCGGATTCGCTGCAAAGAAAGAACACTCAACGTTCTAACTATCGGTGTCGGAGCCGGAGTCGTCGGTGTGGTAGTGCCTGCGGCAGGCTGTGTTGTCGAACACCTTGACGATCATCTCGCCGTCCCCCTCGTAGAGGAAGGTGAGCTGGTAGCCGGGCTCGAGGTCGAGGTCACGGGCGAACTTGTCCCACCCCGTGTGTAGGTACATCTTGCCCTGCCCGTCGAACAGGACCTCCACGGTCCAGCGGCAGAAGTTGCAGCTGGCCTCCAGTAGCTGCAAGTGCGCCGGCTCGACGCCGTCGACGAACTCGGCGAACTTGTCCGGTAGCCGCTTGATGGCGAGTGGGTCGTCGTCGATGCGGAGGAGGAACTCGAAGCAGCGCTCCTCCTGCGAGGATGAGGAGGGCGCAGGCGACGGCGAGCGTGGGGCCGTAGCTGCTCCACCACGGCGGCCCCTGCCCCGGCCACGGGGGCGCCCAGGGCCGCGGCCTCGACCGCCTCGCCGGCCACCAGGACCGGCCATGGACTTCCTCGCGGGCTTGGCTGCGTCGCAGGAACACCTAGGCGGCGCTACGCTCGAGCTTTGTGGCGGCTAGGGTTTCTTTGAAGGAGTGGATGAGGAAGAAGAACGCGTGCCCCCTTTATATAGGCCGGAGGCATGCGGTGGCTGCGGGACGCGTGGCGTCGCCATCAACGTGGTTGGCGGAGGTGGGCAGCCGCTCGGCAGCCGAGGCATCGTCGCCATTAACGTGGCGCAGAGTGCCGAAGCGACGCAACTTTGCAGTCGCTGGCGCGTTTGAGAAGACGCATCGACGCAGGGTCGCTGCCAGGCGGGCCCACCCAAACGTCCGCCAGACGCGAGCGGACGTTTCCGGACGTCCAAGAGACGCATCCGAGGCGCATATTTGGGTCAGGTTTGCGTCTCCGCGGACGGCCCGATCACTTTGCGTCGCCCCGCTGGAACAGGCCCGGACGCATTTCCGGTCACGGTGGACGAAAACGGTCGCTCAGCGACCGTTTGCGTCGCGCCGCTGGAGATGCCCTAAAAGAACTAGAAGGAGAGCAACGAAGAACTTGGCCAGACTACTTTTTCTTCGGATTTAGAATGAGAAAGATTAGTAGCTAGCTCGCGGTGCTGGCTGCCCTATATCGGTGGCTCAATTTAAATGCACTATTTTTGATGTTGTGGAATTAAAATGCACATCAACATTACTATTTATTTTTTGATTTGAAATTTGAACTATGTAAATTTAACAATTTGAATTAACTTATGCTCAAATTTATATTCAAATTCATATTTTTAATAAGTAGTTGTTTTGGACAGTAAATAAATGTTGAGTTTGAACTATTTGGGAAGTCGGCAAATTGGAATTATTCGATAGGTATATTATCCAGCACCCGAATTGTCCGACGGTATCTCAAATGGATAAACACTTGAAGTTGCCCTAGCGGGGAGTAAACATAGATGCCTCTTGGATATGGATTTTTTTTTTACTTATTTTCATCAATCTATCGTCGAGATGATTACGAAGGATGAACATGCGCTTGAAAAGTGGTAAGACCATTTCCTTAACAGCTTGCTAGAGAGGTTATACAAATTATATAGTAGTAGATACTGCAATACTCCGATAGCTAACCATTGACTGCTACAAAACGAGGACGGTCGGCGACATTGGTGGATGTGTTCTGCTCACGCTAACAAACGCACCTAAAGTTTTTGATACTGGAAAATCAACATTGGCTTCGTGGACGACAGGTGCTATACCACGACTCTTTCATCCAGGAAAATCATCCGAGCCGTGGAGACATGCATTGATTAATATAAGCAAAAAGTTTAAGAGCAGAATCATGGGGTAGCCCCTAATCTGCCTCAGAGATCAATGTATCTTTGGTTTCTTGGACGACGGGGTAGTGCCGAGTAAGTGATAATTTAATGAAAAAAATCGTGTTTTGGCTCCTGGTTAACATTGACCCAAGAACTTTTAAGTAAAATTCACGCTGACTCAAGAACTCTCAAGTCATTCAGAATTGATTGAGGTATGGATTTTGAAAATGTATATATTTGATTTAACGTGATGCCGTAGCAATGCACGGGTTTTGTCCTAGTAGTCACATAATACAACAATAGGATCATGTGACGATTATTTGTATGCATGCAAATACAAAGTGATGACATCATCAATATTTTTGCAAATTCAGAATTCAAAATAGAAGCCAAATCGTACTAATCGTGACCAACCAATGAGAAAAATCAATAATTAGAATATTGAATAAAGACACTATAAAATTACGTTCTATGGTGGATTACTGGACTGGTTCATTCCTCCGCCCTCCCCGATGCATCGTCCATCAGGAACTTGATACGCGCCGAATTGCTCGGATTATGGTTGATGTTTTAGGGCATTGGGACTGGGTTTTTTTACCACTTTACCGTAGGGAAAGTCTCTACATGTAAATTTTATATTAAAACAGAAAAACACATGCCACAAAGTACACTTATGGCTTAGGGAGGGAAAAAGTCAGAAGGAGGCATAGAACTAAACAACCAAAAATGAAACACCCAGATAAAGAGTTGAACTAAGGTGGCCTTAACCTTGAACCTATGTAAGACTGATTACTTTGGAACCACTCTCCACCGTCCAAAGGAGTGTGCTGATGCTAGAAAATAAATTCATTAGAGCATCTTCGGTCGCGTCCCCTGAAGCGGCTCCTAAATCACGCAGGATCGAGTTTTTGGAGTACGTTAATGTTTGGTATCGTGTTTGGGGGTGTCGCTGCCCAGTCGCGCCTCCAAACGAGGCCCTATTTTTTCGTTAGAGTATTCAAAAAACACTATCAATTTATTAAACATAGCATATAAATAAATATGTTTGCTAAAATTGTTTTCAAATTAAAATACAACAAACAATAAAAAACGAAACAAATATAGTAAGTTAGGCTAGATCAAGGTGCCGCTGTATTTGCTGATAATCCTATGACCCTCCACAGATGCTCAACGAGAACATGTTGAAGTTGCTCGTGAACATTGTTGTCATGGATCTCTGCGTGCATGGCGAGGAAATCAGCAAAATCTGCAGGCACCTCATGATCAACCTCCGCAAGAGGGCCCTGACACTCATGGGGACCAACATTTTTTCCTGACCCAATTCTTGCAGTCATCCTCGATGATCATGTTGTGCATGATCACACAAGCCTGCATCACCTCCCACATTTGGTTGTGAGACTAGCTTAGAGCAGGGTACCGAACAATAGCAAATTAATCTTGAAGCACACCAAATACCCGCTCGACATCCTTCCTTCAAGCCTCATGTCGCAAAGCAAAGTGGCAATTCTTCTAACCTGATGGCACCGGGATTGTTTTAACAAAATTCACCCATTTTGGATATATATCGTCAGCTAGACAATAGCCTTTGGTATATTGGTGGCCATTGATCTCATAATTGCATGGTGGAGCATGACCTTCCACTAGTTTGCTAAACATTGGAGACCGTTGCAACACGTTTATGTATTGTGTGATCCCGCCGTGCCAAAAAAAGAATGCCAAATTCATAGGTCATAATTTGTCACAACTTCAAGCACCACACTGCAATATCCATGAAGCCCTTTGTATATATCTTGCCAACCAAACGGGCAGTTCTTCCATGACCAGTGCATACAATCGATGCTTCCAAGCATCCCAGAGAATCCTCTCGCTGCATTTTGGAGCATGATCCTTGCAGTCTCTTCTTCAGCTCCGTATGCAAGCATCCTCATGGTGGCGGTGCACTTCTGAATCGACGATAAACCAACCATGCCAACAACGTCGTGCTTCAGCTTGAAGTAGGGGGTCGAATTCTCGAACGCCGTGGAGGATATTCATGAAAAAACCCTTGCTCATCCTATACCGGCGCCAAAAAAAATTCAGCCTGTGTTGCGCCATTTGCGAAGTAGTCGTTGAGCAGCATGGTATGCCCCTCCATCCTGTGCAGGGGCTTCGACTCTTTCTTCCCGGATTTGAACCTCCACGGCGCGGCCTCTTCTTCTTCTTCTCCGTGTCGGCGTCAAGCATGTTTGGAGGGACGCAATGATCGACAAATGCTCCCGAAGGTTGTCATCGAAGGCTTGCTCGTCCTCCATCATTTGCACGATCATCTCATCCTCACTATCCATTTCTGAAGCAAAACAAATAGTTAAAATTCATCCGCGGCAGAGGAGGCAACGAACAACAACCTGGCGTGCCTACCAGACGAGCCGTCGAACACCTTCTATGCGCGAAGGAGGGGGATTTGCCGGTGCGTTCTAGGACGCATTGGCGAAGCGGTGGCGGCGAAAAGGACGACGAGGGAGCCATCCGTCACGGCGGTGCCCGACTCAGGAGATATTGGTTGTTGAGACGGTTGGCAAATCGAGCGACGGCGGAGGGTGGGAGGCGGGAGGGGAGGCGCGATGAGAAATAAAAGGTGGGAATCAACTGTTCTGGATGTGGGTGGTCGCTAACAGGAGGGTACCCACCTATTTTATCGCTATGTCCGACGCGCCCGAAGCCTCCCCCGTGGAGCGGGAACAACCTCGGGCACCGGACAGCGTGTTGGGCCGCGCCGGGTGGAAAAGGCCTTTAGGACGCGCGACTGGGGCCGATTAAATGCCTGACGTGCCTCAAAAACCTTTGAGGGCCGCTTTGGAGAACGCGACTGGAGATGCTCTTATGCTCCTTCCATTTGTTCCAAGTTGCCGCATGCCAACACTTTCATAAAGCAGGGACCACACAATGGTAAACTGGTCACTAAGCTGGAGGGACATGTCCCAAGAAATATTCAGCTCCTCCTAGCACCTCTTGTTTCAAGCATCTGTAGATGACAAAGAACAAGGAATTGATTTGATTCTAGTTTCCAATGCTTCCTAAGCATGTTATTCAAAGTTTCAAACTGTCATGCATGAGCAACACTCAAAAGCAATGAATTTAGGCAAAGCCTTAGATTTCTAAATTTATTTCAATGCATTGTCCTCTGGAAGCTGGCCAAATAAGAAGTTATAAAACTTAGAAGGAGCATATTTGATACTACCCCAACGAATGTTCTTTGGTTTGGTTAGGACCGTTGGGCACAATTGATATTTGGCATGTCATCTGCCACATAATATTCCATTCCATATATGCTTCAGTAGATAAATTGCTTATGATTTAGTGTGTATTAGGATCTATGAATATAATTCCTTAGGTCGTTTTGTACTCCATGCTTATTGATACGCCGCAAACGTATCTATAATTTTTATGCTCCATGCTTGTTTTACACCAATTTATATATGTTTTATCCATACTTCGTTACACTTTTATACATTTTCCGGCACTAACCTATTAACAAGATGCCATAGTGTCAATTCCATATTTTATGTTGTTTTGTATTTTAAAAAAGTTGTACAGGAAATATTCTCGGAATTGGGCGAAACAAAAGCCGAAGTCAATATTTTTTTCGTAACAAAGACAGGGTCCAGAGGGGGGGGGGGAGAGGAGCCATAGGGCGGCCACGCTATGCCTTTGTCAACACCCGGGTTTTTAAATCCAGATGCCTATTATGCCATACATCGCAATTCCAGGAATATTGTTTTTGTGAGACGTAATAGATTGATATCACAGAACATCATTCATTACAAACCATAATAGTCTTACATCGAGGGATCACATGATCCAGTCTTACAATCATAGATGATCTAATGATCAATTACAAAACACACAGCGGAAGAAACGTAGTAGCGGTCCATCTGTTCCACAGGCAACGCTTGACGTCAGGAGTAGTCCTAGTTATCATAGACGTCCTGCTGTCCATCCTCCTAGTACTGGTTCTCCTCTTCATAGTCTGGCCATTTGAATAGCCAGGGACAAAGCCGTGAGTACTTTTAAAGTACTCGCAAACTATCACTAATAGAAGTACTAATAACTCTAATCATGGTTCTAAGCTTCTAGGTTCATTTGCACAAAGCTAATTTTATTTCATAAACACTTTATAGCAAAGACTCATTATTGACCTAAAATACTCAAGTGGGAACATTCGTGTCATTCCCACAACTCTGTTGTGATTCAAGTCAAAGTCACATTTCAAGTTCAAGTCACAAGTCACCTGCCACATTTTGAGAAGTTCTGATGACGGAACAGTATGGCATTTCCAACTGTCCATGACCGCGGACGCGGCTATTCGAATAGTTTAACACTCTGCAGAGGTCGTACACTTGTGCCACAATAATTGCAATAATCCGTCAAGGGTAAATGGCCCTGATTTATCACACTCAGTGTGCGGTACCAATCATAACCTTTCATTTACATACCCTAGTACAGGCACCTCTCCCTATGAGTTTGGCCTTCCAGCCATGGCAAACTGCCATCCTGAGAACTGCAAAGGGCTTGGGTCGGACATTCACCTCATTTCACGTCATTTCACTTTCAATGGAGGCAGCCTCGGCATAACCCCTATGACACTTGTTCAGAGGGAACCCGTACTAACATACATAAGTTTCCAGTTAAGCCCTACCCAGATTCAGGTATTGTGGGGGTACTTAAAAATTGGAATGGTGTCGCATCCGAACCCAACCATCAAGTTTTGTCAAAGAGTCACCTTGTCATTCAAAGATCACATTCACCTTCAAAACTTTCAATAGAATGAATCATCATTCCAAGGTTTTCAAAATCATTTGCTTCATAAGTTCCCATCTAGAGTATTGTTATCACCAGAATTTGACCGAGTCAGAGGTGGGCCGCGATCAAGCGTGAATCGGCCTTTTATACCAAGTTGGGCTTAATTGCCTGTGTATCTGTAATATTTTAGATCGCATCTTAGTTTAGAAGTTAGAATCTTACTCGTGCACGGTTTGGTGCACGCCCACATTAGAAAGTCCGCTGGACTATAAATATGTATCTAGGGTTTATGGAATAAACAACAACCAACGTTCAACCACAAACAAATCTCGGCGCATCGCCAACTCCTTCGTCTCGAGGGTTTCTACCGGTAAGCACCATGCTGCCTAGATCGCATCTTGCGATCTAGGCAGACAAGCCTGCCCACGTTGTTCATGCGTTGCTTGTATCGAAGCCTTTTTGATGGCGAGCAACGTAGTTATCTTAGATGTGTTAGGGTTAGCATTGTTCTTCGAATTGCATGCTTTCGTTATGCGACCCTTGCACATCTAGCCGCCCTTACACCTATCTTAGGTGTAGGGGCGGCACCCCGCTTGATCATGGTTTAGTAGATCCGATCCGTTACGGTTGCTCCTTGTTTCATCAAGGATTAGTTTAACATCCGCAATAGTTAGGCCTTACAAAGGGTTGGAGGATCCAGCGGCGTGTAGGGTGGCGTTTGCTAGCCCTAGAAAGGATGTTCCGGGGATCAACCTCGTGTTGGTTTTTAGGCCCTGTCTAGGATCGGCTTACGGTCACCGTGCGCGAGCGCGAGGCCCAATCGTGAGTAGGATGATCCGATTATGCGGTGAAAACCCTAAATCGTCGTAGATCTAATTAGCTTCATCTTGATCAAGCAGGACCACCATATATTCGGACACCTCGTCCGAATCATGGGTGGATCGGCTCTTTGAGCCGATTCACAGGACAACTCGAGAGCCGATCGAGGCTCGTATTTAATGTTTACGTGTATGCCATGCAGGAAACTAAGCGAGGCATCATCCACACCTTCCCGACCGGGTATAGGTCGGGTGGCACGCCCTTGTGATAAGCATCGGACGTGCGACCAGGAGGCTTTGCGGGCCGTCGCTCTGAGGGACTGGGGCCAGCCGCAGCCCTAGTTATTCCCGGCTCTACCGTGTTGACCGTCTCTGCCCGCCAGGGGGTTTCTGACCGTCAACACATTCTGGCACGCCCGGTGGGACAACCTTCAACATCCACCACATCGCCGTCTGCATCCGAGATGGCGGGAAGCACTCCGGTCAAGTACGAGGATCCGCCCGATGAGCTCAAGAAGAAACATCACGAGATCAAGGCAACCCTCGAAGCCGAACTCATCGGCTCCTTTGAGAAGGCCCGTGCGCACGGTAACACACGTTTGTTGCTCGGCGACAACATGGTGGATCTCAGCCACTCCATATGCCAGCCGGAGTTCTCCTTTGGCGTCAACATGGCAGGGTTTGCAAGCCGCCATGGCAAAGATGAAGCAGAAAGCGGCCACTCCCGTGGCAAGGATAAAGAGGAGGCCGATCCACGCGACCGGCCCCAAGATGATGACAGACGGTACCTGACAGAGGAGGAAACGAGAAACGTGCGGTATCAACGTCCACTCTCCGAGCACCTCCTCAACAAGTCTGAGTAGCAGTACGACCGACGTCGGCACTACGACGTAAATGATGAGAGAAATTGTCGGTCCGATGCAGAGGACAGGAGGTACCGTCAGCATGATAGAAACAGCGGCGGGTACAATCGTCACGCTGAAGGAAGGCCGAGGGGGCAGGATGACATGGATCGGCACTGGGACTGTCCGTTTTTCAAACATTGCTGGGACTCAGGAATGAGCCGATTGCCAACAATCGAGAACTGCCCAGAATGCAAACAAAGGGAGAAGGATGCCGCTAACATGTCCGTGTTCAAGCGTCTAGGGCCTCTCCCGCCTCGGAACAAGCATGCTGAGTCCGCTCGGGTGGAAGATCTCGAGGAACTGGAGGACGATGATGAAGAAGATAAATATCATCGGCCCAGGTGGTGCCCTGATGGGCTCAGCCGTTCCCAGAAGCGAAGGGTTCAGCGTCTGCGTGGGTTGGAAGAAGCTGAAAGGTTGTACCTGCACACGCTAAGGAAGGCACGGCCTGATCTGGCCGCCAAAATTCGGCGAGCCCTGGATGAAGAGGGTCGTCCACGGAAAATGGAGTGGCGCCCCAAGCAAAGGAAAGCCGATGATGAAACATCGGCTGGCACAAACATGGTGCTCGTTCTTCCGACGAAGCTTAGTGCTCCACGATTACACGATGCACTCAAGGTGGACGACAGCAAGCGCACCAACATGATAAAGTCAGAGATTGGGCTGGTTTTATCTACCGGCCTGAATGAGTAGCAAGAGCACGTCAATAAGCAAACGTGGCGAGGCTGATCCTTGTGATCGGCCCCAAAAATTTATGAAGGGACCTCACAAGACCTTCACCGAGCAAGTAACGTGGAGGCCGATTCCAGCAATCGGCCAAAATTATCCTCTCCATCCATTCCGCCTGGGTTCAACATGTTATCCAACAGAGCCGATACCATCAATTCTCTTGACAGAATCGGCTCGGGGGGGCACCCAAGTGGATAAAACACGAGGATATGCAGTAGAAGTGTCTCATCCTTTGGTGATGGGTATTGAAGTATGGGGGCCGATGCATAAGTCGGCCGTAAAAAATTCAAAAATTCGAAAATTTTTGAGCACAGCCGATGCAGCAGACATCGACTTAAGGATCAATGGAGCAGGAACGTGACATCTTCTAGAACCAGGACTGCAGGATTGAGGATCGTAACCCTGACTAACAGCAAGGGCAGTATAAACGTGCAAGTCAGGGTAGGGATGAGCCTAATGAAGGGAGCATATCTCTTCTAAAACCAGAAGAACAGCCGATGACGAAGCCATCGGCTGTCACGTTCGACTCGATGCATCGTCACTTCCAGGGGTTGTCGCGCCCAGAGTTTGGAGGGCGTCAGAAATGTAAGGACATCCTCACCGGAAGTTGCTGCAGCCTGCCGAAGATGATGAGCCGATCTGATCAGCAAGGCGCAAGGATTGAGCTGAAGAAGCTCGGGGGGCAGCTCGCCCTGAAGGTGCTCTGCTCTTGGGGGCCGATTCTGTCGGGATCGGCTGGCCCTGCTCTATAGGTTGGAAACCAAGGATGGCTGAGTTGGTCGGCTCACTGCTGTCCTCACTCTGACTGAGGCTCGGGGGGCAGTTTGCCCTGAAGGATCCTTTGCTATAGGGAGCCGATTTTTGCTGGAATCGGCTGGCTCTGCATCTCCATTTTATTTTACGAGATGGTTGATGTTAAAAGACAGAGCAGGATTATAAACATCACTGCAGAATATCACCAGGGAATTTATGGACAAATGATATCTGTTCTGCAAAGTGGCAGCTTCGACGTTCGAGTTGATTCAGAAACCGTCCTGAAGCTTTCCTGAAGATAGAAGAGGATCTGGAAGAGGGAGATTCGGCAGAAAAATGTCTGAAACCTAAAGTTAATGATGAGATCAGGCATTTTTTCAGGAGTTTGCCATTAAATCCAGCACTACGCTCAGTAACTGCGGTTTGGATCTGTTCAGTTGGAAGTTTGGGGATCTGAATTCAAGTTAGGTTCGCAACTACCGTTCGAAGGGATGACTGATTTGGCCCGTCCCGCAGGTTATAATGAAGGACCTATGTGTTGCCATCGACTCATTGAACATCGATTAAGCTAATAATCGGCAGAGCTAGGATGAGGAAAAATCGGCTAAATTAGCATACAAGGAATCGGCAAGATCAAATCAAGGGAAATTCTTCATTGATAGCCAGATTTCTTACACAAAGAGCCAAGATTGCTCTCAAAAGGAGTTGCTAGGGGATACATTGCCCCATCTACTACTGCTGATCCTATTCTAGGGATCCTATCTACGGGCCATAGCTGCCCTCGTCGTCGCCGTCACCGCCGCTGTCGGCGCTGCTCCCTGCCGGTTCGTCGTCGCTGCTCCAGCGGCCGCCGGCAGGGCCTTCGTTGTCTTCATCCTCCTCGTCAGCGTCGTCGTCGCTGACGAAGTCGCTGAGGCTCCCCGGCCAGGGGCAAAAGCGCTTGGTCGGGGGCTCGTCGGAGGAGCTGTCCTCCTCCTCTTCTTCCTCCTCCTCCTCGGAGGAAGTGAAGTCTGCCCAGGAGAAGCGATCGTCATCGCTCTCCTCCTCCGATTCCCCGTCAGCGAGGAAGCGGAGGTCACTCTCCCCATCAGTTAAGGATTTGTCATCCTCGGACCAGATGGAGGAGTCATGGTCTTCTTTGTCCCACGCCGTTGGGGCAAGGATGTCATACGCCGCCTGCGTACCCCACTCGGGTGTCGACTCTCGGATGGGTGAGGACACGTAGGAAAGACCCGATGAAGAGGAAGAAGAAGAAGAAGAAGACATGGTGGCAGAGGAGGGTCTTTCGGAATGCTAATGCGAGGAAGATGCAGGAATAAACTGTGCGGAGCGGTTAAATAAAAGGGGATATAGTGGGAATTCAATGCCACAGCAGTTTCCGAGGAAGTGGTGCCTGAAAGAAAGAGAAAAAAAACTGCCAGGTCACGCGGAGAAGTTGAGAAGGCAAGGCATCATGATGACGGATACTGCGACGGTTCTGCCACGACATGACCCGACGAAAGAAAGGCATAATGATTTTGGAAATGTCATTTCCAAAACCAGGGGGGCATGTGTTATCACCAGAATTTGACCGAGTCAGAGGTGGGCCGCGATCAAGCGTGAATCGGCCTTTTATACCAAGTTGGGCTTAATTTCCTGTGTATCTGTAATATTTTAGATCGCATCTTAGTTTAGAAGTTAGAATCTTACTCGTGCACGGTTTGGTGCACGCCCACATTAGAAAGTCCGCTGGACTATAAATATGTATCTAGGGTTTATGGAATAAACAACAACCAACGTTCAACCACAAACAAATCTCGGCGCATTGCCAACTCCTTCGTCTCGAGGGTTTCTACCGGTAAGCACCATGCTGCCTAGATCGCATCTTGCGATCTAGGCAGCACAAGCCTGCCCACGTTGTTCATGCGTTGCTCGTACCGAAGCCTTTTTGATGGCGAGCAACGTAGTTATCTTAGATGTGTTAGGGTTAGCATTGTTCTTCGAATTACATGCTTTCGTTATGCGACCCTTGCACATCTAGCCGCCCTTACACCTATCTTAGGTGTAGGGGCGGCACCCCGCTTGATCATGGTTTAGTAGATCCGATCAGTTACGGTTGCTCCTTGTTTCATCAAGGATTAGTTTAACATCCGCAATAGTTAGGCCTTACAAAGGGTTGGAGGATCCAGCGGCGTGTAGGGTGGCGTTTGCTAGCCCTAGAAAGGATGTTCCGGGGATCAACCTCGTGTTTGTTTTTAGGCCCTGTCTAGGATCGGCTTACGGTCACCGTGCGCGAGCGCGAGGCCCAATCGTGAGTAGGATGATCCGATTATGCGGTGAAAACCCTAAATCGTCGTAGATCTAATTAGCTTCATCTTGATCAAGCAGGACCACCATATATTCGGACACCTCGTCCGAATCATGGGTGGATCGGCTCTTTGAGCCGATTCACGAGACAACCTCGAGAGCCGACCGAGGCTCGTATTTAATGTTTACGTGTATGCCATGCAGGAAACTAAGCGAGGCATCATCCACACCTTCCCGACCAGGTATAGGTCGGTGGCACGCCCTTGTGATAAGCATCGGACGTGCGACCAGGAGGCTTTGCGGGCCGTCGCTCTGAGGGACTGGGGCCAGCCGCAGCCCTAGTTGTTCCCGGCTCTACCGTGTTGACCGTCTCTGCCCGCCAGGGGGTTTCTGACCGTCAACAAGTATTCAATTTTAGTTTAGCAGTAGCAACTAATCATGAGGGGTGCTAACTACATTCTTGCTCTCTAGGCTAAGTTTGACTCTCTTGTGGTACTCTATACTTAGACATAAATTAACTACAACAAGTAAACCTTGGTAAACAAAGTAAAGTTAAATCAAGATAAAACTTGGGTTTGGATGAATAAGACTTTAAATACCAATACTATTGCCATAGTATCTTGCACTAGTAACTTGGCAGTAGTAGAGCTTGCATTAGGGTAGCTTTCCTTGGTTGGTGTACTGGTCAAAGTGTTCCTCTTCTTCTTCGTAGAAGACCTCCTCCTCCTTGTAGCCTTCGGTACTAGCGTCTATAAACGGATACGAGGTAACAATCACCAAACAATACTTAAGTAGACTAGTTAGCCCTAATGGCCCACTCAAGATGACCTAGCATCATCACAATTATCACTCACATAACACTAGGGTTTATTCTTTAGTGTTAGGAAAATAATTTCCTCTCATTGAACATTACTAAGATTTAATTTCCTCAAATAAATAAGTATGAGATCATGTTGACCAAAGTCACCACTTCATATTTATCCATTTGGGAAAATGATTTAAATGAGATATTATATCTCATACAATTTAAATACTACTTTTGGAAAAAAGGATTCAATATTCTCAAGTAATAACATATGGGGTCATGAAGACTAAGGTCATCACCTCACATTGAATTACTTGTGAAAGTGATTTAAATGAGATGCTACATCTCATAGATTTCAAATACTAATTTTGAAATAATTTAAATGAGCTAGAAATGGCCACATAGCCACTATTTGAATCTAGCCCATGATCATATGAAACAACTATGTCATACTTTTGCATAAAAAATTAGAGTTTTTGAAATGTGATTTATGAGAATTTGAAACACCTCAAAATTCATTATGGTTGATTTTTAATAATTGTTTGAAATTTGAAAACCTACTGCCTTGTTATTTTTATTGCAAGTGACCTATAATGAAATAAAGGGTGAGACCAGTGAGGTTGGTTAGGGAATTTCATAAGCTTTCTAGAGATATAAAATTCATCAATTTTGGCTCAGTAGTTTTTTTTATTCCAATTTGAATTGGGCACCAGTATTCAATTTCATCTAAATCAAATAATTCAGATTTGAATTCGTGGGCTGCGCGGGAAAAGCTTAACGGGCCAGAGAGAAAGAAAGAGAGAAGGCTGACCCAGCAGCGTGTCTCGCACACGCGGGCTGCCTGACATCGGGTCCCACTGTCAGCGGGTTATAACACCCGAATCGGTACGCAGAGAGGGAGGCCGTAGGATTAAAACAGACCGAACGGCTGACGCTCGTCTCCTTCCGCGATAGAAGGGCGACGAGGGCTAACCCTGCCGGCAGCGAGGAGGGTGGCTAGGGGGTTACCAGGGCTCCGGCGAGGCTTGGCGAGGCGGGCAATCGGCGTGGAAGACGACGGCGAGGTGAACGAGGGTCGGGGGAGAGGTTGAGGAGGACGACAGCGTCGTCTCCGTCTTGCTACTGCCGCGGCGGCTCCAGTGCGATTACGGCGAGGGAGAGGGCAATGTGGAGGGGTGAGGTGTCGAGGAGGCTCAGTGAGGAGTGGGGAGTGAGATGGTGTGGAGAAACATCAAGGGGGGAGGCCTCCTTTTATAGCTTCATCGAGGGACAGCGCGGCACGGGCAGGTCATCGTCGATGACGATGCTACAGCGGCGCAAAGGCGTGGGCGAGGGCAGGGGATGATGCAGCGTGGCCTGACGGTCCTTGCTAGCGTCATGGCGCAGCAGGAGGTGGACGGGAGCGTGTGGGTGATCGTCATGTCCGACGGTACTGTGGCGGACGACGTTGTTGATGGCGACGGCGACAGGGCACAGGAGAGGGAGAGGGCGTGTCTGGGAGGTTGCTGACGTCGTGGAGAGTACGCGGGAGAGAGGAGAGGGCGAGGGAAAATCTGAGGCAACGGGGCTAGGCGGTGCTCTGTCGTGTCCAGGGCGTGTCCATGCGCGCTCTAGCGCGTTCTGGGCGTCGCGGGCACGTCGCGCGCTGGCCAGGGCAGGGTCTCTCTTGGCCAATGGCTGATACAGGTAGGTTCAGGAGATCAAGGTCAACCTATTTGACATGGTTGGTGTGGCTAGAGAGGAGTGGATAGGGAGTTGGCGTGGTGAGGTCATGAGGGTGACATGGGTTGGCTAGGGATCTTCCACGCCTTTTTCTTGGGCTAGGAGGGTAATGCAATCTTTAGTGAGGTGAGGCAAGAGTGTGTGACATGGTTGGCAAGGCTAGAGAGAGCTAGAGCATGCACAAAGGATCATGGCCAACATGAGTGACATATGCCATGACATGGACTTGGCATGGTGCAAATGAGCAAGGCATAGTGTTGGCAAGGACATGGTAAGGTCATGAGAGGTTGGAGGACAAAGTCAACTATATATGAGCACAAGAAAAGTGGAGTGAGGTGGTGCATAGTGGGTAGGAATAGTGGTTGTACCTTTTTATTAAATAACTTGATCACCATATGTTGGATGCAAAGGTCACATTTGAATTTGAATTTGGCCAAAATACTTCATAGGTGTGATCTAAATAATGTTTGGCAACTGTTGGTGGCCTTGGTTTGCAAATTGGAGTTGGTTTGTGAAAAATCCAAAATTTGGGGCAATCTAGAATCTGATTCAAAGTTGCCACTTTGCATGCTTATATTAAGAGTTTGACTTTGAATCAGCAAGGTTGACTTATACCAAGTTGTTCACTTTTATGAGTACTAGTGATCTGGACAAAAAGATTAGAAAGTTTAGTTTAGAAATAGTTAACCAAAGGGGCTCAAAGTAGGTATCATGTTAAAAGTGCCACATATGACCATCATCACATGTGACTAGGTTTTTCATTTTCTTTTCTTTTGTTTTGATTTTCTTTGGCCAAAAGGCATTGTTTTGGGTTGATTGAGTGATAGGTTGGGTTTAGTAATGGTTTCCACCATTTAGGTCAAGTAGATATGGCATAGGCC
This sequence comes from Lolium rigidum, assembly GCF_022539505.1. Classification (NCBI taxonomy): domain Eukaryota; kingdom Viridiplantae; phylum Streptophyta; class Magnoliopsida; order Poales; family Poaceae; genus Lolium; species Lolium rigidum. The sequence goes on from NC_061510.1 coordinate 169,957,174, forward strand.
CTTATTTGCAAAAATGGCCATTTGCTAACATACACTTTTTCTTTTATTTTTCTCTTTCTTTGTTTCTCCTTGATTTTTGGAAATGGGGTAGGGTTTTAGGGTTTAGCAAACACGCTCAACACTCCCAACAAACAATCATGGCAAGGAACACCACATACATGCATGATACTATGCACATAAGGGAATGTGATTCAAAAAAATTGTTGGCTCCAAATTTTGGAAATAGGAAAATTGAGTTTTTTTTTTGAAATTTTGGGGTGTTACAAGCCTTCCCCCCTTAAAGAAAATCTCGTCCCGAGATTTAAGAAAAGTTAGGATCCTAAGAGAGATTGGGCAAATGGGTCAGGAAAACATACTCTGCATGGCATGGGGTGCTTCCTGAGCTTCTGTTGCACTCATGCGGTAGAAACGACCGTTGCGGTTGCTCGGGTTCCTTCTAGTTGAGACATGACGCTGTTGCTGGGCAGGTGCAGCGGTATTAGGGGCAGTCTTTGCTAGCTTCTTGGGGCACTCATTGGATTAATGACCAGTAACTCCACATTCATAGCAGGTCACAGTTGACTTGTCCTTTGGGGCAATGGGTACATCATTGCTTCCAGTCCTTGGGGCAGTGTTAGGGTTGTTGTTGTTACCATTGTGGTTGTTGTTGTTGTGGTTGTTGTTGTTGTTGCCTCCGGGCTTCGGGTGTCCTCCATTGTTGTTGGTGTAGTTTGGAAGGAACGTCTGAGCAGGTGGCTTGTTGGGTCTTAAGGCAAATCCTCCGCTTAAGTTGGGGCGATACCTTGGTGTATTGCTGGGTCCGTTCTAGTTCATCATTATGCGCTTGCGGTTCTCATTGGCTTGATGGAGCTTCCCTTCCATCTGGATGGCAGAGTCAACGAGGGCTTCCAGGTCAGCAAACGGAATGTTCACTAATAATGTCTGCATCTCATCATGCAGTCCGTTCAGAAATCTTTCCTTCTTCTTCTCATTGGTGTTGGTTTCGTCCGGGGCGTACCTAGACAGAGTAAGGAACCTGTCACGGTATTCCACCACGGATATCCTTCCTTGCTTGAGTTCGCGGAACTCGTCTCTCATTTTCTTGATCAGACCCGGGGGCACATGGTATCTGCTGAACTTGAGCTTGAAGTCTTCCCAGGTCATCATTTGTCCCGCATTCATTGCACGGGCACTAGTCCACCAGGCTCTGGCAGGTCCTGACAAATAGTGGGTGGCAAACAGTACTTTCTCTGCAGCTTCAACTCCTGCAACTTCCAAGTTGTTCTCCATTGTTTGGAGCCAGTCATCTGCATCTAACGGCTCTTCAGTCTTGCTGAACATGGGAGGGTTAGTGTTCTGGAAATTCTTCAGCTTGGATCCAGGATAATCATGATTTCCATGGCGTTGGTTGTTCTGGGCTAGCTGCTGCAGTACGACAAGGTTGGCTTGTCGCTCAGCTCTTTCTACTTCTCTATCTGCCATCATTATTTGTAGCATCTGCATCATTGCATCTTGGTTGGTGCTGCGGGTTGGAGGGGCCATCTAAACATTTGAGGTTGATCATAAGATAAGAGGGAATTTTCTAAGGTTTGTTTGGTTTAAAGTTCAAAAAGTGTCTGATACGTCTCCGACGTATCGATAATTTCTTATGTTCCATGCCACATTATTGATGATATCTACATGTTTTATACACATTATATGTTGTATTTATGCATTTTCCGGCACTAACCTATTAACAAGATGCCGAAGAGCCAGTTGCTGTTTTCTGCTGTTTTTGGTTTCAGAAATCCTAGTAAAGAAATATTCTCGGAATTGGACGAAATCAACGCCCAGGGGCCTATTTTTCCACGAAGCTTCCAGAAGTCCGAGGGGGAAAGGAAGTGGGGCCACGAGGCACCGACACCATAGGGCGGCGCGGCCTGGCCCTTGGCCGCGCCGGCCTGGTGTGTGGGGCCCTCGTGTGCCCCCCCGCGTTGCCCTTCCGCCTACTTAAAGCCTTCGTCGCGAAACCCCCAGTACCGAAAGCCACGATACGGAAAACCTTACTGAGACGCCGCCGCCGCCAATCCCATCTCGGGGGATTCTGGAGATCACCTCCGGCACCCTGCCGGAGAGGGGATTCATCTCCCGGAGGACTCTTCACCGCCATGGTCGCCTCCGGAGTGATGAGTGAGTAGTTCACCCCTGGACTATGGGTCCATAGCAGTAGTTAGATGGTTGTCTTCTCCTCATGTGCTTCATTGTCGGATCTTGTGAGCTGTCTAACATGATCAGGATCATCTATCTGTAATTCTATATGTTGTGTTTGTCGGGATCCGATGGATAGAGAATACTATGTTATGTTGATTATCAATCTATTACCTATGTGTTGTTTATGATCTTGCATGCTCTCCGTTATTAGTAGAGGCTCTGGCCAAGTTTTTACTCTTAACTCCAAGAGGGAGTATTTATGCTCGATAGTGGGTTCATACCTCCATTAAATCTGGGACAATGGCAGAAAGTTCTAAGGTTGTGGATGTGCTGTTGCCACTAGGGATAAAACATTGATGCTATGTCCGAGGATGTAGTTATTGATTACATTACGCACCATACTTAATGCAATTGTCTGTTGTTTGCAACTTAATACCGGAAGGGGTTCGGATGATAACTCGAAGGTGGACTTTTTAGGCATAGATGCATGCTGGATAGCGGTCTATGTACTTTGTCGTAATGCCCAATTAAATCTCACAATATTCATCATGTCATGTATGTGCATTGTTATGCCCTCTCTATTTGTCAATTTCCCGACTGTAATTTGTTCACCCAACATGCTATCTTATGGGAGAGACACCTCTAGTGAACTGTGGACCCCGGTCCATTCTTTTATACTGAAATACAAATCTGCTGCAATACTTGTTTTACTGTTCTCTGCAAACAATCATCATCCACACTATACATCTAATCCTTTGTTACAGCAAGGCGGTGAGATTGACAACCTCACTGTTTCGTTGGGGCAAAGTACTTTGGTTGTGTTGTGCAGGTTCCACGTTGGCGCCGGAATCTCTGGTGTTGCGCCACACTACATCCCGCCGCCATCAACCTTCAACGTGCTTCTTGGCTCCTCCTGGTTCGATAAACCTTGGTTTCTTTCTGAGGGAAAACTTGCTGCTGTGCGCATCATACCTTCCTCTTGGGGTTCCCAACGAACGTGTGAGTTACACGCCATCAAGCATATTTTCTGGCGCCGTTGCCGGGGAGATCAAGACACGTTGCAAGGGGAGTCTCCACAATCCAATCTCTTTACTTTGTTTTTGTCTTGCTTTATTTTATTTACTACTTTGTTTGCTGCATTATATCAAAACACAAAAAAAATTAGTTGCTAGCTTTACTTTATTTACTGTCTTGCACTCTATATCAAAAACACAAAAAAATTAGTTACTTGCATTTATTTTATCTAGTTTGCTTTATTTACTACTCCTAAAAATGGCCACTCCTGAAAATACTAAGTTGTGTGACTTCACAACCACAAATAATAATGATTTCTTATGCACACCTATTGCTCCACCTGCTACTACAGCAGAATTCTTTGAAATTAAACCTGCTTTACTCGAATCTTGTTATGCGAGAGCAATTTTCCGGTGTTAGTTCCGATGATGCTGCTTCCCATCTCAATAAATTTGTTGAATTGTGTGAAATGCAAAAGTATAAAGATGTAGATGGTGACATTATAAAATTAAAATTGTTTCCTTTCTCATTAAGAGGAAGAGCTAAAGATTGGTTGCTATCTCTGCCTAAGAATAGTATTGATTCATGGACTAAATGCAAGGATGCTTTTATTGGTAGATATTACCCCCCTGCTAAAATTATATCTTTGAGAAGTAGCATAATGAATTTCAAGCAATTAGATAATGAACATGTTGCTCAAGCTTGGGAAAGAATGAAATCTTTGGTTAAAAATTGCCCAACCCATGGACTGACTACTTGGATGATCATCCAAACCTTTTATGCAGGACTCGAACTTCTCTTCGCGGAACCTATTGGATTCGACTGCTGGAGGTACCTTTATGTCCATCACTCTTGGTGAAGCAACAAAGCTCCTTGATAATATGATGATTAATTACTCTGAATGGCACACGGAAAGAGCTCCACAAGGTAAGAAGGTAAATTCTGTTGAAGAATCATCTTCCTTGAATGATAAGATTGATGCTATTATGTCTATGCTTGTGAATGATAGGACTAATGTTGATCCTAATAATGTTCCGTTAGCCTCATTGGTTGCCCAAGAAGAACATGTTGATGTAAACTTCATTAAAAATAATAATTTCAACAACAATGCTTATCGGAACAATTCTAGTAATAACTATAGGCCATATCCTTATAATAATGGTAACGGTTATGCTAATTCTTATGGGAATTCTTACAACAATAATAGGAACACACCCCCTGGACTTGAAGCTATGCTTAAATAATTTATTAGTACACAAACTGCTTTTAACAAATCTATTGAGGAAAAGCTCAATAAAATTGATATTCTCGCTTCTAAGGTTGATAGTCTTGCCTCTGATGTTGATCTTTTGAAATCTAAAGTTATGCCTAATAGGGATATTGAAAATAAAATTGTTACTACAGCAAATGCCATCCAAGTTAGAATTAATGAGAATATAAGATTGATGGCTGAATTGCATGCTAGGTGGGAAAGAGAAGAAAATGAAAAACTAGCTAAAGAGAACAATGTAGCTAAAGTTTGGACTATCACCACCACTAGAAATGCTAATGCTCCACATGTTGCTGCACCTCCTACTATTAATGGTGAAATAATTGGTGTTGGCAATGTTTCCACTCCTAGTGCAAAGCCCGCGAAACTGCCTGAAACTGCTAAAACTGCTGAAACTGCCTGTGATAAAACTGCTGAATTTTTTTCCAACATTGGGGATGATAATCCCATTGCTTTAGATTGTAATGGTTTGGATTTTGATGATTGCCACATCTCTGAATTTATAAATTTCTTACAAAAACTTGCTAAGAGTCCTAATGCTAGTGCTATAAACTTGGCTTTCACAAAACATATTACAAATGCTCTCATAAAAGCTAGAGAAGAGAAACTAAAACTTGAAACTTCTATTCCTAGAAAGCTAGAGGATGGTTGGGAGCCCATCATTAAGATGAAGGTCAATGACTTTGATTGTAATGCTTTATGTGATCTTGGTGCAAGTATTTCTGTTATGCCTAAGAAAATTTATAATATGCTTGACTTGCCACCATTGAAGAATTGTTATTTGGATGTTAATCTTGTTGATAATGCTATAAAGAAACCTTTGGGGAGAGTTGATAATGTTCGCATTACCGTTAACAATAACCTTGTCCCCGTTGATTTTGTTGTCTTGGATATTGAATGCAATGCATCTTGCCCCATTATATTGGGAAGACCTTTTCTTCGAACTGTTGGTGCTACCATTGATATGAAGGAAGGTAATATTAAGTATCAATTTACTCTCAAGAAAGGTATGGAACACTTCCCTAGAAAGAGAATGAAGTTACCTTTTGATTCTATCATTAGAACAAATTATGATGTTGATGCCTCATCTCTCGATAATACTTGATACACACTTTCTGCGCCTAGCTGAAAGGCGTTAAAGAAAAGCGCTTATGGGAGACAACCCATGTTTTTACTACAGTATTTTTGTTTTATATTTGAGTCTTGGAAGTTGTTTACTACTGTAGAAACCTCTCCTTATCTTAGTTTTGTGTTTTGTTGTGCCAAGTAAAGTCTTTGATAGTAAAGTTCATACTAGATTTGGATTACTCGCGCAGCTACAGATTTCTTTGTCTGTCACGAATTTCGACCTGCCTCCCTGTAGGTAGCTCAGAAAATTAAGCCAATTTACGTGCGTGATCCTCAGATATGTACGCAACTTTCCTTAAATTTGGGCATTTTCATTTGAGCAAGTCTGGTGCCTCAATAAAATCCATCTTTACGGACTGTTCTGTTTTGACAGATTCTGCCTTTTTATTTCGCATTGCCTCTTTTGCTATGTTGGATGCATTTCTTTGATCCATTAATGTCCAGTAGCTTTATGCAATGTCCAGAAGTGTTAAGAATGATTGTGTCACCTCTGAACATGTTAATTTTTATTGTGCACTAACCCTCTAATGAGTTGTTTCGAGTTTGGTGTGGAGGAAGTTTTCAAGGATCAAGAGAGGGAAATGATGCAATATGATCAAGAAGAGTGAAAGCTCTAAGCTTGGGGATGCCCCGGTGGTTCACCCCTGCATATTCTAAGAAGACTCAAGCGTCTAAGCTTGGGGATGCCCAAGGCATTCCCTTCTTCATCGACAACATTATCGGGTTCCTCCCTGAAACTATATTTTTATTCCATCACATCTTATGTGCTTTGCTTGGAGCGTCGGTTTGTTTTTGTTTTTGTTTTTGTTTGAATAAAATGGATCCTAGAATTCATTGTGTGGGAGAGAGACACGCTCCGCTGTTGCATATGGACAAATATGTCCTTAGGCTTTACTCATAGTATTCATGGCGAAGGTTGAATCTTCTTCGTTAAATTGTTATATGGTTGGAATCGGGAAATGCTACATGTAGTAATTCTAAAATGTCTTGAATAATTTGATACTTGGCAATTGTTGTGCTCATGTTTAAGCTCTTGCATCATATACTTTTCACCCATTAATGAAGAAACACCTAGAGCTTGCTAAATTTGGTTTGCATATTTGGTCTCTCTAAAGTCTAGATAATTTCTAGTATTGAGTTTTGAACAACAAGGAAGACGGTGTAGAGTCTTATAATATTTACAATATGTCTTTTATGTGAGTTTTGCTGCACCGGTTCATCCTTGTGTTTGTTTCAAATAACCTTGCTAGCCTAAACCTTGCATCGAGAGGGAATACTTCTCATGCATCCAAAATCCTTGAGCCAACCACTGCCATTTGTGTCCACCATATCTACCTACTACATGGTATTTCTCCGCCATTCCAAAGTAAATTGCCTGAGTGCTACCTTTAAAATTTCCATTCTTCACCTTTACAATATATAGCTCATGGGACAAATAGCTTAAAAACTATTGTGGTATTGAATATGTACTTATGCACTTTATCTCTTATTAAGTTGCTTGTTGTGCGATAACCATGTTCCCGGGGACGCCATCAACTACTCTTTGTTGAATATCATGTGAGTTGCTATGCATGTCCGTCTTGTCCGAAGTAAGAGAGATCTACCACCTTAATGGTTGGAGCATGCATATTGTTAGAGAAGAACATTGGGCCGCTAACTAAAGCCATGAATCATGGTGGAAGTTTCAGTTTTGGACATATATCCTCAATCTCATATGAGAATACTAATTGTTGCCACATGCTTATGCATTAAAGAGGAGTCCATTATCTGTTGTCCATGTTGTCCGGTATGGATGTCTAAGTTGAGAATAATCAAAAGCGAGAAATCCAAAATGCGAGCTTTCTCTTTAGACCTTTGTACAGGCGGCATGGAGGTACCCCTTTGTGACACTTGGTTAAAACATGTGTATTGCGATGATCCGGTAGTCCAAGCTAATTAGTACAAGGTGCGGGCACTATTAGTATACTATGCATGAGGCTTGCAACTTGGTAAGATATAATTTACATGATACATGTGCTTTATTACTACCGTTGACAAAATTGTTTCTTGTTTTCAAAATAAAAGCTCTAGCACAAATATAGCAATCGATGCTTTTCCTCTGCGAAGGACCTTTCTTTTACTTTTATGTTGAGTCAGTTCACCTATTTCTCTCCACCTCAAGAAGCAAACACTTGTGTGAACTGTGCATTGATTCCTACATACTTGCATATTGCACTTGTTATATTACTCTATGTTGACAATTATCCATGAGATATACATGTTATAAGTTGAAAGCGACCGCTGAAACTTAATCTTCCTTTGTGTTGCTTCAATACCTTTACTTTGATTTATTGCTTTATGAGTTAACTCTTATGCAAGACTTATTGATGCTTGTCTTTAAGTACTATTCATGAAAAGTCTTTGCTTTATGATTCACTTGTTTACTCATGTCATTACCATTGTTTTGATCGCTGCATTCATTACATATGTTTACAATAGTATGATCAAGGTTATGATGGCATGTCACTCCAGAAATTATCTTTGTTATCGTTTACCTGCTCGGGACGAGCAGGAACTAAGCTTGGGGATGCTGATACGTCTCCGACGTATCGATAATTTCTTATGTTCCATGCCACATTATTGATGATATCTACATGTTTTATACACATTATATGTTGTATTTATGCATTTTCCGGCACTAACCTATTAACAAGATGCCGAAGAGCCGATTGCTGTTTTCTCGCTGTTTTTGGTTTCAGAAATCCTAGTAAAGAAATATTCTCGGAATTGGACGAAATCAACGCCCAGGGGCCTATTTTTCCACGAAGCTTCCAGAAGTCCGAAGGGGAAAGGAAGTGGGGCCACGAGGCACCGACACCATAGGGCGGCGCGGCCTGGCCCTTGGCCGCGCCGGCCTGGTGTGTGGGGCCCTCGTGTGGCCCCCGCGTTGCCCTTCCGCCTACTTAAAGCCTTCGTCGCGAAACCCCCGATGCACCGAAAGCCACGATACGGAAAACCTTACCGAGACGCCGCCGCCGCCAATCCCATCTCGGGGGATTCTGGAGATCACCTCCGGCACCTCGCCGGAGAGGGGATTCATCTCCCGGAGGACTCTTCACCGCCATGGTCGCCTCCGGAGTGATGAGTGAGTAGTTCACCCTTGGACTATGGGTCCATAGCAGTAGCTAGATGGTTGTCTTCTCCTCATGTGCTTCATTGTCGGATCTTGTGAGCTGCCTAACATGATCAAGATCATCTATCTGTAATTCTATATGTTGTGTTTGTCGGGATCCGATGGATATGTTGATTATCAATCTATTACCTATGTGTTGTTTATGATCTTGCATGCTCTCCGTTATTAGTAGAGGCTCTGGCCAAGTTTTTGCTCTTAACTCCAAGAGGGAGTATTTATGCTCGATAGTGGGTTCATGCCTCCATTAAATCTGGGACGAGTGACAAAAAGTTCTAAGGTTGTGGATGTGCTGTTGCCACTAGGGATAAAACATTGATGCTATGTCCGAGGATGTAGTTATTGATTACATTACGCACCATACTTAATGCAATTGTCTCGTTGTTTTGCAACTTAATACTTGGAAGGGGTTCGGATGATAACCCGAAGGTGGACTTTTTAGGCATAGATGCATGCTTGGATAGCGGTCTATGTACTTTGTCGTAATGCCCAATTAAATCTCACTATATTCATCATGTCATGTATGTGCATTGTTATGCCCTCTCTATTTGTCAATTGCCCGACTGTAATTTGTTCACCCAACATGCTATCTTATGGGAGAGACACCTCTAGTGAACTGTGGACCCCGGTCCATTCTTTTATACTGAAATACAAATCTGCTGCAATACTTGTTTTACTGTTCTCTGCAAACAATCATCATCCACACTATACATCTAATCCTTTGTTACAGCAAGGCGGTGAGATTGACAACCTCACTGTTTCGTTGGGGCAAAGTACTTTTGTTGTGTTGTGCAGGTTCCACGTTGGCGCCGGAATCTCTGGTGTTGCGCCACACTACATCCCGCCGCCATCAACCTTCAACGTGCTTCTTGGCTCCTCCTGGTTCGATAAACCTTGGTTTCTTTCTGAGGGAAAACTTGCTGCTGTGCGCATCATACCTTCCTCTTGGGGTTCCCAACGAACGTGTGAGTTACACGCCATCAGTGTCAAAATTTGAGTAGTGCTGAGGTGGTAAAAACCGACAACACTTTTTCATTTATTCCAAACAACACACATTACAAACTAACACACCAATGGTTTTAAGAACCATTTTCTCGTTCTACGATACAAGGGGACGGATACAAACTCACACCTACGTATGTGCTCTAGTGATACTACTCTTCATCCGGAATGGTAGGTTCTTCGTCTTCATGGGTAATGTGCTTGGCGAAATGGGCTGGCATTATCCAACTCCTTGCGGGTCTTGTACAGCATGAAGTCCAGGTATGCAACATAGTGGTTCGTCTCCGGGTGCGGTGGCATGGTTATTGGCCTTCCCAGGGGGTCATGTCTTGGGTAGTAAATGAAGCGAGTGTTCTTGAGCTTGTTCACATTTTGTCCACACAGACAGGCAATTGCTTCTTTCATGGCTTTGGCTATCCCTTCCTTCCAAGTGTTTCCCCTTACAGAAAACCATATGGTTTCCCAAATTGGGGCTCCCAGCTTGCCTCTCAGATCTGTAGTAACTTCCCACTGAGGTTGTCTTCCCGACGGATTATTGAGTGGCACTGCAAAGAACTCGGGATACGGGCGTCCTAAATATTCCACTAGTTGTTCCAAATCCTTCTCGAACATTAGGTCTCCTCCGTGGCCAAGCTGATAGGACTCATATTGGTACTCCATCTGTGAGCAATTAGGATGAGTAAGTTAGAGAAGTGGTCAAGTGTGCAAGATTTTATGTAGGATTACAAGGAAAAGTAGAGCATCAATTTCTCATTTTGAAAAGATCTCAAGGATAAGAGTGAGAATAAGTTTTCATAACTATTCCCTTTATTTGTTTTTGAAACTAAATTTTTCAGACGTCCATTCTAACTAGGGCCTCCTAAGGTCAAACAATGGCTCTGATACCAACTTGTCAACACCCGGGTTTTTAAGTCCATATGCCTATTATGCCATACATCGCAATCCCAGGAATATTGTTTTTGCGAGACATAATAGATTGATATCACAGAACATTATTCATTACAAACCATAATAGTCTTACATCGAGGGATCACATGATCCAGTCTTACAATCATAGATGATCTAATGATCAATTACAAAACACACAGCGGAAGAAACGTAGTAGCGGTCCATCTGTTCCACAGGCAACGCCTGACGTCAGGAGTAGTCCTAGTTATCATAGACGTCCTGTTGTCCATCCTCCTAGTACTGGTTCTCCTCTTCATAGTTTGTCCATTTGAATAGCAAGGGACAAAGCCGTGAGTACTTTTAAAGTACTCGCAAATTATCACTAATAGAAGTACTAATAACTCTAATCATGGTTCTCAGCTTCTAGGTTCATTTGCACAAAGCCAATTTTATTTCATAAACACTTTATAGCAAAGACTCATTCATGACTGATGGCGTGTAACTCACACGTTCGTTGGGAACCCCAAGAGGAAGGTATGATGCGCACAACAGCAAGTTTTCCCTCAGAAAGAAACCAAGGTTTATCGAACCAGGAGGAGCCAAGAAGCACGTTGAAGGTTGATGGCGGCGGGATGTAGTGCGGCGCAACACCAGGGATTCCGGCGCCAACGTGGAACCTGCACAACACAACCAAAGTACTTTGCCCCAACGAAACAGTGAGGTTGTCAATCTCACCGGCTTGCTGTAACAAAGGATTAGATGTATAGTGTGGATGATGATTGTTTGCAGAAAACAGTAGAACAAGTATTGCAGTAGATTGTATTCAGTATAAAAGAATGGACCGGGGTCCACAGTTCACTAGAGGTGTCTCTCCCATAAGATAAGTAGCATGTTGGGTGAACAAATTACAGTCAGGCAATTGACAAATAGAGAGGGCATAACAATGCACATACATGATATGATGAATATTGTGAGATTTAATTGGGCATTACGACAAAGTACATAGACCGCTATCCAGCATGCATCTATGCCTAAAAAGTCCACCTTCGAGGTTATCATCCGAACCCCTTCCAGTATTAAGTTGCAAAACAACGGACAATTGCATTAAGTATGGTGCGTAATGTAATCAATAACTACATCCTCGGACATAGCATCAATGTTTTATCCCTAGTGGCAACAGCACATCCACAACCTTAGAACTTTCTCGTCACTGTCCCAGATTTAATGGAGGCATGAACCCACTATCGAGCATAAATACTCCCTCTTGGAGTTAGGAGTAAAAACTTGGCCAGAGCCTCTACTAATAACGGAGAGCATGCAAGATCATAATCAACACATAGGTAATAGATTGATAATCAAAATAACATAGTATTCTCTATCCATCGGATCCCGACAAACACAACATATAGAATTACGGATAGATGATCTTGATCATGTTAGGCAGCTCACAAGATCCGACAATGAAGCACATGAGGAGAAGACAACCATCTAGCTACTGCTATGGACCCATAGTCCGGGGGTGAACTACTCACTCATCACTCCGGAGGCGACCATGGCGGTGAAGAGTCCTCCGGGAGATGATTCCCCTCTCCGGCAGGGTGCCGGAGGTGATCTCCGGAATCCCCCGAGATGGGATTGGCGGCGGCGGCGTCTCGCAAGGTTTTCCGTATCGTGGCTCTCGGTACTGGGGTTTCGCGACGAAGGCTTTAAGTAGGCGGAAGGGCAACGCGGGGGGCCACACGAGGGCCCCACACGCCAGGGCCGCGCGGCCTAGGGCTGGGCCGCGCCGCCCTGTTGTGGCGGCACCTCGTGGCCCCACTTCCTTTCCCCCTCGGTCTTCTGGAAGCTTCGTGCAAAAATAGGACCCTGGGCGTTGGTTTCGTCCAATTCCGAGAATATTTCCTTTGTAGGATTTCTGAAACCAAAAACAGCAGAAAACAACAATCGGCTCTTCGGCATCTCGTTAATAGGTTAGTGCCGGAAAATGCATAAATACGACATATAATGTGTATAAAACATGTAGATATCATCAATAATGTGGCATGGAACATAAGAAATTATCGATACGTCGGAGACGTATCAATGACCTAAAATACTCAAGTGGGAACATTAGTGTCATTCCCACAACTCTGTTGTGATTCAAGTCAAAGTCACATTTCAAGTTCAAGTCAGAAGTCACCCGTCACATTTTGAAAAGTTCTGATGACGGAACAGTATGGCCTTTCCAACTGTCCATGACCACGGACGCGGCTATTCGAATAGTTTAACACTCTGCAGAGGTCGTACACTTGTGCCACAATAATTGCAACAATCCGTCAGGGGTAAATGGCCCTGATTTATCACACTCTGTGTGCGGTACCAATCATAACCTTTCATTTACATACCCTAGTACAGGCACCTCTCCCTATGAGTTTGGCCTTCTAGCCATGGCAAATTGCCATCCTGGGAACTGCAAAGGGCTTGGGTCGGACATTCACCTCATTTCATGCCATTTCACTTTCAACGGAGGTAGCCTCGGCATAACCCCTATGACACTTGTTCAGAGGGAACCCGTACTAACATACATAAGTTTCCAGTTAAGACCTACCCAGATTCAGGTATTGTGGGGGTACTTAAAAATTGGAATGGTATCACATCCGAACCCAACCATCAAGTTTTGTCAAAGAGCCACCTTGTCATTCAAAGATCACATTCACCTTCAAAACTTTCAATAGAGTGAATCATCATTCCAAGGTTTTCAAAATCATTTGCTTCACAAGTTCCCATCTCACTACAAGAAAAGTTGCCATGGCCGACGAAGTTGAAGTCACGCCGTGGTTGCTGGTGCGCCATGGCCGACGATTTTTGGTCTCTCCGTTGTGCATGTCAAAACGTTTTTTTTCTCGTTTTTGAGGCCACCTAGCCCGACGAAAACGGCCAAAACGTCGTGTATGGTGTCCCGGGACGTGGTGCATCTCGAATTCTCGGGTTCGCCGGCCGAGTCAACGCAAATCCGCACCGCCGAGGGATGTAGGCCCCAGATGGCAGCCTCTCTAGCATTGTTTTTTTTCTAGATCGCGCCATCTCGTTCAACGCTCTCCGATCGAGCCGTTTACGATGCAAGATCATGGGTCCCGCATGTCATCCTCTATGAACCAAAATTCTTTCTATTCTTAGATTTTTTTGACCCCCTATTTCCGGCTACTTCCTTTTTCTTTTGATCCCTTGCCGCCTTGGAAACGTTGAGATCTGTCGTCGCTAATTGGGACTCGCATGTCATCCTCTATGAGCAATCAACTTTCTTTTCTTGGAGTTTTTTTTGGCACCTCATATTTGGTCACTTGCCTTTTTCTTTCGATCCCCTGCCGCCTCTCAAACGGTGTACCGCTGCTGCTAAATGGGACCCGCATGTCATCCTCTATGTACTATAAAACTTTCTTTTCTTGGATTTTTTTTGGAACCTCATATTTGGTCACTTACCTTTTTCTTTCGATCCCCTGCCGCCTCTCAAACGGTGAGACCACTGCTGCTAAATGGGACCCGCATGTCATCCTCTATGTACTAAAAAACTTTCTTTTCTAGGATTTTTTTTGGAACCTCATATTTGGTCACTTGCCTTTTTCTTTCGATCCCGTGCAGCCTCTCAAACGGTGATACCGCTGTCGCTAAATGGGACCCGCATGTCATCCTCTATGTACAATCAAGTTTCTTTTCTTGAATTATTTTTGGCTCCTGATATTTGGTCACTTGCCTTTTTCTTTCGATCTCATGCCACGTTTGAAACGTTGAGGAACCTGCAGGCTCATGGGACCCGCATGTCATCCTCTATGTACTATAAAACTTTCTTTTCTTGGATTTTTTTGGCACCTCATATTTGGTCACTTGCCTTTTTCTTTCGATCCCCTGCCGCTTCTCAAACGGTGATACCGCTGTTGCTAAATGGGACCCGCATGTCATCCTCTATGTACAATCAAGTTTATTTTCTTGAATTATTTTTGGCTCCTGATATTTGGTCACTTGCCTTTTTCTTTCGATCTCATGCCACGTTTGAAACATTGAGGACCCTGCTGGCTCATGGGACCCGCATGTCATCCTCTATGTGCTATAAAAGTTTATTTTCTTGGGTTTTTTTTCACCCTCTGATTTTTGGCTATTTCCTTTTTCTTTTGATCCCTTGCCGCCTTGGAAACGTTGAGTAAGTTGCTGACTCATGGGACCCGCATATCATCCTCTATGTACAATCAACTTTCTTTTTCTTTTGATCTCAAGCCGCATTTGAAACGTTGAGACCGCTGCTGCTAATTGGGACCCGCATGTCATCCTCTATGTACAATAAAGTTTTTTTCTTGGATTATCTTTGGCTCCTGATATTTTGTCACTTGCCTTTTTCTTTCTATCTCATGCCACCTTTGAAACGTTGAGTAAGCTGCTGGCTCATGGGTCCCGCATGTCATCCTCTACGAACAATAAAAGGTTCCTTTCTTGGAGTTATTTTTGACCCCTAATTTCTGGCTATTTGCCTTTTTTCTTTTGATCTCCTTCCCCCTTTGAAACGATGAGGACGCTGTTGGCAGGTCGGTCCCACATGTCATCCTCTGTGAACAATAAAAGTTTCCTTTGATGGATTTATTTTGAACCCCTAATTATTTTCGGGATATTTCCTTTTTTTCCTTTGATCCCCTGCCGCCTTGGAATCGTTGAGGATGCTGCTGCCTCATGGGTCCCGCATGTCATCCTCTCAGAACGGTAAATGTTTCTTTTCTTGGATTTTGTTGACCAAACGATTTTTGGCTTATTTTTTCTTTCGATCTCCTGCAGCCTTTAAAACGTTGAGGATGCTGCTGGCTCACGGGTCCCACATGTCAACCTCTATGAACAATAAACGCTGAGGATGCTGCTGCCTCATGGGTCCCGCATGTCATCCTCTCAGAATCAAAATGTTTCTTTTCTTGGTTTTTTTACCAACAGATTTTTGGTTTATTTTTTCTTTCCATCCCCTGCCGCCTTTAAAACGTTGACGACGCTGCTGGCTCATGGGTCCCCGATGTCAGCCTCCCCGTACAAGAAACATGTGATATCTTGATTATTTTGCAGACAATAAACATTGTATTTCGCTCTGAGCTATTGCAAACGGATAAATTAAATCTTTATTTTTACATAAACAAACTTATATGTTGAATCTCCTTGTTTTGTGTTTTTGCGAAGCATATGACTTTCCTGTTTTTTTGAAAAATCCGAACTTTCCTGTTTTGGAGTGGGCTGAAATTGTACGAGTCAAAAGGCCCAAGCAGGATAGTTCGAAGGCCCAGATGTCCAGATGCAGCCCAATTGAAATCTTTCTTTTCTTGGATTTTTTTCACCCCCTGATTTCAGGCTACTTCATTTTTCTTTTGGTCCTGTGCCGCCTTGGAAACGTTGAGACCGCTGCTGCAAAATGGGACCCGCATGTCATCCTCTATGTACAATAAAATTTATTTTCTTGGATTATTTTTGGCTCCTGATATTTGGTCACTTGCCTTTTTCTTTCAATCTCATGCCGACTTTGAAACATTGAGGAAGCTGCTGGCTCATGGGTCCCGCATGTCATCCTCTATGAACAATAAAAGTTTCCTTTGTTGGATTTATTTTTTACCCCTAATTTCTGGCTATTTGCCTTTTTCTTTTGATCCCCTGCCCCCTTTGAAACCATGACGACGCAGCTGGCAGGTCGGTCCCACATGTCATCCTCTATGAACAATAAAGGTTTCCTTTGATAGATTTATTTTTGACCCTAATTAATTTCTGGCTATTTCCTATTTTTATTTTGATCCCCTGCCGCCTTGGAATAGTTGAGGATGCTGCTGCCTCATGGGTCCCGCATGTCATCTTCTCAGAAAGGTAAAAGTTTCATTTCTTGTATTTTGTTTACCAACTGATTTTTGGCTTATTTTTTTGTTTCGATCTCCTGCCGCCTTTAAAACGTTGACGACGCTCGTCGGCTCATGGGTCCCCAATGTCAGCCTCCCCGTACTGCAAATCCTATTTCTGCAAAGGTTGTATTTCTAGCTAGATAGCTAAGGTGGATTCGAATCTGCCGTGGTTCGGGCAGCTCAGGTAAGCCTTCTTGCACTGATTAATGGAACTAGTGTATAGCAAGGTCAAGACATGTGGCTTGGTGTAATGAATCTATTTGAATCATGTTGTGGATTCAATCTGATAGTTCTCTAACAGGTCAGCCAAAATAGAAATTAAGTTTTTTTCTAAAACGGAAATGCAAATTAAGATGAACACAAACATTAGTTATCATAATAGCTGATCATACATACATACTTGCTAAGAGCAAAAGCTTGCTAGAGTTTTACCACCCATACAATTAATTAGCAGTTCAGATAAGATAACCTTATATAAGTATAACTACAAATGCATTTGCTAAGGGCTCATGGGACAATAGAACTAGACAACCGCAAACTTTATGACCAGCATGTCACAGCGGCATCGAAAGATCTTGACCTTCAACTTTGATCCAATGCAAAGTTAGGCACCATCAATGAACTTTTTCCACCTGGAAGTAACAGCCAAGCGGCCATCTGTGGGACTGACGGAGTACCGTCCCTCCACGGTGAGACCTTCACTCTCCATGACGAGGGAAATCTTGCCCCTTCGGCCAGCATTGAGATCCTTGGAGATACTTTTAGGCAATTTCTGATTCAAAGCAAGAGATACCAACAAAAATTAGTCAATGGCACCAATGCACTGAAGACCGAACCATGTGAGACTTTGAGCAGAGAAGACATCAAGATAAGAGCGATTATGCTTGTCATATACTCACGAACATAGCCTTCGGATGCGTCCCGGTCACCACACGGGTGGCCACGGCAATGAGCTGAGACCTCGGTGATCCGGCCGGGGCAGGTGCGGGAGCCCGGGCTGGTACACGAGCTGGTGCAGATGCGAGAGACTGCTGGGCAGGTGCAATAAACGGTGCCTCTAGAGGAACCGGTGCTAATGCGGGAGATCGTTGGGCAGGTGCGGTAAACGGTGCAGCTAGAGGAACCGAGTCTTGATGCGAGGAGCCTCGTCGGGCAGGTGTAGTGTATGGGGCCTCTACGAGAACCAATGCCGATGTAGGGGCCTGCTGGGTAGATGCAATAAACGGAGCTGGTACAGGAACCGGTGCCGATGCGAGGAGAGTGGGAAGCCGGTGCCGGTGCGGGTGTGGGTGCCCTTTGTGACATCCGCTCCTGTTCCATCAGGGGATCTGCAGCTTTGATCATGTTAAACCCAGCAAGCTAGAACAGAGGGAATGGTTTAGAACAACTGCTCAGAATGCAGTAATCAAAGTATGAGTACAAAAAAGTTACATATTATATATTTGGAAGTGTCTCCAACTCTGTAAGCAGTTACGTATATCTGCCCGTTTGAGTTTCTATCCTCGGCTCGTCGCCCTTCTTCGGACCGTAGTCAAAAGCAAACTTTCTCCAATCATGTCCATACAAATATGTGATGGCCTCGCGTCTTGTAGACATACACCTCATAGACCGTGTAGGTGTTCATCAATTTGCCATTGCCATGCATAGTGAAAGACCCTTCATGCGGACACATCGGGTTAATCATTGGACGAAGTTCACAAGGTACGGTCTGCAGGTGAAAATTGATACTAATGTAAGAAGCAGGAAGACTAAAAACAAGACTTTACTATATGCCAATTCATCCTAAACCACCGAGAATACATACCGTAACTCTGTGAAGGAGTTATTACAAGGTAGTG
>NC_061510.1:169975639-170002870 GCF_022539505.1 Lolium rigidum
GGGATGGAAAGAAAAAATAAACCAAAAATCTGTTGGTAAAAAATCCAAGAAAAGAAACATTTTCGTTACGAGAGGATGACATGCGGGACCCATGAGGCAGCAGCATCCTCAGCGTTTATTGTTCATAGAGGTTGACATGTGGGACCGGTGAGCCAGCGGCGTCCTCAACGTTTTAAAGGCTGCAGGTGATCGAAAGAAAAAATAAGCCAAAAATCGTTTGGTCAACAAAATCCAAGAAAATAAACATTTACCGTTCCGAGAGGATGACATGCGGGACCCATGAGGCAGCAGCATCCTCAACGATTCCAAGGCGGCGGGGAAATATCCGAGAAATTAATTAGGGGTTCAAAATAAATCCATCAAAGGAAACTTTTATTGTTCATAGAGGATGACATGTGGGACCGACCTGCCAACAGCGTCCTCATCGTTTCGGAGGGGCAGGAGATCAAAAGAAAAGGCAAATAGCCAGAAATTAGGGGTAAAAAATAATTCCAAGAAAGGAAACTTTTATAGTGCATAGAGGATGACATGCGGGTCCCGGTTAGCGGCAGCGGTATCACCGTTTGAGAGGCGGCGGGGATCGAAAGAAAAAGGCAAGTGACCAAATATGAGGTGCCAAAAATAATTCAAGAAAAGAAAGTTTTATAGTGCATTGAGGATGACATGCGGGTCCCATTTAGCAGCAGCGGTATCACCGTTTGAGAGGCGGCAGGGGATCGAAAGAAAAAGGCAAGTGACCAAATATGAGGTGCCAAAAATAATTCAAGAAAAGAAAGTTTTATAGTGCATAGAGGATGACATGCGGGTCCCGAGTTAGCAGCAGCGGTATCACCGTTTGAGAGGCGGCAGGGGATCGAAAGAAAAGGCAAGTGACCAAATTTGAGGTGCCAAAAAAACTCCAAGAAAAGAAAGTTTTATAGTACATAGAGGATGACATGCGGGTCCCATTTAGCAGCAGCGGTATCACCGTTTGAGAGGCGGCAGGGGATCGAAAGAAAAAGGCAAGTGACCAAATTTGAGGTGCCAAAAAAAACTCCAAGAAAAGAAAGTTTTATAGTACATAGAGGATGACATGCGGGTCCCATTTAGCAGCAGCGGTATCACCGTTTGAGAGGCGGCAGGGGATCGAAAGAAAAAGGCAAGTGACCAAATATGAGGTGCCAAAAATAATTCAAGAAAAGAAAGTTTTATAGTGCATAGAGGATGACATGCGGGTTCCAGTTAGCAACGGCGGTATCACCGTTTGAGAGGCGGCAGGGGATCGAAAGAAAAAGGCAAGTGACCAAATTTGAGGTGCCAAAAAAAACTCCAAGAAAAGAAAGTTGATTGCACATAGAGGATGACATGCGGGTCCCATTTAGCAGCAGCGGTCTCAACGTTTCCAAGGCGGCAAGGGATCAAAAGAAAAAGGAAGTAGCCGGAAATCGGGGGTCAAAAAAATCCAAGAATAGAAAGAATTTTGGTTCATAGAGGATGACATGCGGGACCCATGATCCTGCATCGTAAACGGCTCGATCGGAGAACGTTGAACGAGATGGCGCGATCGAGAAAAAAACAATGCCAGAGAGGCTGCCATCTGGGCCCTACATCCCTCGGCGGTGCGGATTTGCGTTGACTCGGCCGGCGAACCCGAGAAGTCGCGATGCACCACGTCCCGGGCCACCATACGCGACGTTTTGGCCGCTTTCGTCGGGCTAGGTGGCCTCAAAAACGAGAAAAAAAAAGTTTTGACATGCACCACGGAGGGACCAAAATCGTCGGCCATGGTACACCAGCAACCACGGCGCGACTTCAACTTCGTCGGCCATGGCAACTTTTCTTGTAGTGTGTGTAATAGCATGTGTTGCAAATGCCAAAATCTGCCTGCAAGGTGTTTGATAAAATGGCCGCATGAGAAAAAGTTTTGAATTTTCAAATTCTTTTTGGTGAACTTCATTTATATATTTAAAGAGAAAGAATGGTGGTGGTGGTGGATTTGGTTAAGGTTTGTGAGATTTCAAAATGGGGTTGATCTTCACATAGTTTCAAAGTCTTCACTTGTCACCTCTCTACTGGTCAACCTGGTCAACATCAGTACTAATGGTAAACATGAAAGTTGTTCACCATCACTTGGTCTTGGATGACATGGCAATGGTTGACCAAGTTTGGTTGCGAAACAAAAGATAGGTGGGTGCAAAGTGGGGAAGAAATTATAAATGTGACATATGACCATTATCATATGTGTGATAGTTTGGAGTTTTGCTTTGATTTGATTTTGGTTTCTTTGATGCAAGTGTGTTTGTTTATCATATATAAGGGTTTTACAAACCATAGATCAAGCAATGGTGGCCTTTGATGAAGATTTGCAAAATTGGCATTATGTGTATGTGAGTGAAAATTGGGATTATCTCACAATTTGATTTCTCTTCATTTTGATTTGACTTTTCTTGACTCTAAGGTGATTCTTATTAGTTTAGAAACATTTTTCAACCATTGAAACCAATTCAAATGGTCTTGCTCAAAGATTTGCAAAAATGGCCATAACACATAAGAGGTGATGTGTCACTTTTCATTATTCTTTGACTTTGCTTTACTTGGACATGGGTTGGGGTCAATTTAGTGTTATTTTAGGTTGAGGGATGGTTTCACATCAATTGGTCAAGGTTTAAAGTCATAGGGCAAAATTTGGTGAAATGGCTATGTGTCACATATGCCTCTATGCATATGTTGCATTTGAATTTTATTTTTGACTTGGCTTGACCCAATTGGTGTTGTTGAGTGTTGAAATGGTATATAGGAGTGATCCCACCATTCACAACATATCTTAGGGTCAATTTTCTTAAATTCACAAATTTGCTATTTTACTCACATATGCCTCTATGGCATTTTTAGCTTCTTTTTATTTTCTTTGGAAACAACTTGAATTAGGTTTGATAAGTACTAGGTAAGGTGTGTGATGGTTTTCCAAACCTCTAAACAAAGTAGAGGAGCTTAGGGTAAAGTTTCACAAAAATAGCCATAGGCACATATGCCTTTTTCTTATTTAATTTCCTTTTATTTTATTTTAACTTGGGTGATGAAAGGAGGGGTGAGGTTTAGGGTTTAAGGTTATTTCAAATACTAATAACAAGAAATCATAGCAATAGCACAAGAATTAAGCAAGATCACTATGTATCACACTTAATTTAATAAAAGTTTTTGTTAGTTCCAAAATTTGGAACTAGGGAAATTCATTTGTTTTGTTTTGAATTTTTGGGATGTTACAAACACCTTTAAAGTTCAAAGGATGACTAGATATAAATAATTTAATAACAAGCAATAGCATAATCATGAATCAATCAATAATAATTTGGGACTATGCACATTACACTAAGAATGACAACTATGCTCTCTTAATTGGTGCATAAAGAAGAAGATGAAGACTCAACATAAAAGTAAAAGACAGACTCTTTGAAGAGTAAGCAAGATTAACAAGTTTTATAAACCTTCCAAAAAGTATGGTACTCATTAGCTTTGAGCTCTCATTGCCCATATCATAAGCATCTTGAATGGTTAAAGTTAATGTGAGGGAAAATATGAGCTATATGCTTGACAAATCACAAGTTGAAAATCCCGTGCCCCTTGAATACGAGTACCTAAACCTCATGCTACTCAACTTAGGTCCCAAATAAGTTCTTGTCATTGTACGTATACATGTATCATCGAGAACCGCCAATGGGGTACCTCCTGCCCCATGATATAGTAGCATTCCCATACCAAAATGACAAGACAAATAGACAATAAGCATCTCAACAATTTTTTTATTTACTATGGGTATAACTTTTTATTGAAAATGCTTCATAGAATGCTCACTATGGTTTGCTATAAAGTTTCACCATGAATGATGCATGGCTTAGATTAGTGGCCCAGGCGTTTCTCTAACACATATACAAACTCCATGGACTTACAAGTTCCATTTTATTTCGCACCGCTAGGCATCCATAACCAAAAGAACATGACATCAACTAAATATGAATAAGTGCAATGTTGAAACCGTTCCCCATGAAAGCGTGGTTGTGCTAACTCCCAACTCGCAATTTGCAAACATATAAACTTCATAAGGTAGTCACAATAATTAGGTTTATTAAGTGCAAGAAAGTAAATGTGCCATCAAGTTCGTGAGAGCTTTACTAACTAATTTCTCATGAATTTTTTTAATTTGGAAGATAAATAAAAACATGATAAATATACTTGGAATACCAATAATGCTAGTAGGTAGATATGGTGGACACAATTGGCAAACTTTGATTATTGGTGGTTGGATGCACGAGTAGAGTTCATGCTCAGTACAGGCGAAGGCTAGCAAAAGACAGGGAGCGACCAACTAAGAGCACAGTATTGGCCATAATCATGCATAGCGACAAAACATTATCAATCAAAGCATAAAGTGATATTAAATTCAAAAATTAAATGATCATAGAGGCTTTAGTTGACTGGTTTGTAGTCATAACATGGTATAAGCATGTGCCAAGTCAACCCAATAAAGCATCAAAGGAGAATAGCACAATATTATGCTTTTTATGATGGAAACAATACATGATTCTTTCAATAGAACATTATGCACTCTCAGCTATTTGAGACAAGTCATGCTACAACAATAAATACTAAGCATATGACAAGAATAACATCCAACATGACATGCCAAAGTTTATGCCATAGTCTAGAAAAGCTTCCTTTTGCATCACTATAGTCATGAAACATTTTGCTCGTCTCCAACACCAATCAACTTATTTGAAATAGCTCTCAAAGATGAAGATCAATATGGACCAAAGAGCTAATCATACATAAATAAAGAATACTAATGAGCTCTTAACAAAATATGAGTGAAAAAATAAGAGCTAAACACGTACTAGCAAACTAGAACACTCACAGAACAATAAGAGTGAATACTAGGGCGTTCTATGCAATTAAAATGGAGTGTGTCATTCTACAAAACAAATATGCCGGGATCCAACCATATGCTACAGAAAACAAAAAGAAACAAAATAAAAAATAAAGATGCTCCAAGAATAACACATAGTGCATGAAGCAATAAAAACATAGCACATAGAAAGATGACCTGATGCTTTGTTGATGAAGAGGGGATTCCTTGGGCATCCCCAAACTTTGACGCTTGTAGCTCTTGGGTATTTATTGGGGTGACATGGGAATCCCTAAGCTTCAGCTTTTGTCCATACTTCATCTAATTACATCATTCTTCTCTCCCTACACTTGAAAACCTCCTTCATACAAAACTTCACACAATTCTTATTAGCAGCATTAGTACAATCAAAATAATAAATTCACTTGGTTTCAGTTCTAACATATATCAAACATCTACTAAAGCATTATATATTGTAGCAACTTCTTCAAAAAGCTTTGCTCAAAAGAACTCAAAAACAAAGAGATTAAGAGGCAAATGCAAATAGTGGCAGAAATCTGTCAAAACAGAACAGCTGGTAAAAATTGATTTTTTTAGAAAATCTTCTGTTACTCAAATCGAAAAGTGTTGAACTAACGAAAGTTATATAATAACCTGGGGCATACGCTAAAAAATTTGCAGCTCAAAATTCCGCACTGGCTGTGAATAAGAATTTTTATGGTGACATTACATAATCTGTTTTCAGGACAGCAACTTCCCCAAATCTTACTTTCTTCATATTAGAGGCTATTGTTGGCGCAAAAAACAAAATAAAAATGATAAGGAGAGGTTATTAAAAAGGTAATAACTTCAAGAATCAACAAAAAAAAATTACAGAAATAAAACATGGGTTATCTCCAAAGAGTGCTTTCCTTTAACGCCTTTCAGTTAGGCGCAGAAAAAGAGCTAGCATCAAGTATTATCAACTAAAGAATCATTAGCATCATAATTTGTTCTAATAATAGAATCATAAGGTGACTTATTTATTTTCCTAGGGAAGTGTTCCATACCATTCTTGAGTGGGAATTGATATTTAATAATTCCATCTCTCATATCAATAGGAGCACCAACAGTTCTAAGAAACGGGCTTCCCAAAATAATTGGACAAGAAGCATTGCATTCAATATCGAAGACAACAAAATCAACGGGGATAAGGTTATTATTAACCATAATAAGCACATTATTAACTCTCCCCAAAGGTTTTTTTGCAGCAATATCAACAAGATGAACATCCAAATAACATTATTTCAACGGTGGCAAATCAAGCATATCGTAGATTTTTCTAGGCATAACAGAAATACTTGAACCAAGATCACATAAAGCATTGCAATCAAAGCCATCTAGTTTCATCTTAATGATGGGCTCCCAGCCATCTTCTAACTTTTTAGAAATATAAGCTTCACATTTTAATTTCTCCTCTCTAATTTGCATGAGAGCATTATTAATATGCTTCGTGAAACCCATATTTATAGAACTAGCGCATTAGGACTTCTAGCAAGGTTTTGTAGGAACTTAATTAATTCATAGATATTGCAATCATCAAAATAAAACTCATTATTATCAAATTTATAGTGACTATTGACTCCCATACTCCAAAAAAATTCAGCACACTTATCAGAAACAGTTTTAGTGGTTATAGGCAATTTTGTAGAAGGAGCGGGAACTTTTCCTACACCAATTATTTTACCATTAATAGTAGGAGGGTGTCTAGAATTTTAAACTTCATTAATACTGGTGGTGATGGTACAAATTTTAGTCAAATTATTATTTCAAGCAATTTCATCTTCTCTTTCCCACCTAGCATGCAATTCCGCCAACATCCTAACATTTTCATCAATTTAACTTGAATGGCATTTAAAGTTTTACATTATTTAACATCATGAGACATAACCTTTAATTTAAGAAATTCAACATCATGAGAATGGCTATCAACTTTAGAAGCAATAACATCAATTTTGCCAAGCTTTTCCTCAATAGTTTTATTAAAAGCAGTTCGTTTACTAATAAAGTCCTTAAGCATGACTTCAAGATCATAGGGTGCACTTCTATTATTGCTGTAGGAATTACCATAAGAATTGACATAAGCATTACCATTATTAAAAGGATATGCCCTATAATTGTTGCTACCAAAGTTACTCCTATAAGCATTGTTGTTGAAATTACTGCTTTCAATGAAGTTCACATCAATATGCTCTTCTTGAGAAACCAAAGAAGCTAACGGAATATTAGTTGGATCAACATGTGCATTACCATTAACAACCATAGACATAATAGTATCAATTTTATCACTCAAAGAGGAGGTTTCCTCGATAGAATTTACCTTCTTACCTTGTGGAGCTCTCTCGGTGTGCCATTCAGAATAATTTATCATCATATCATCAAGTAGTTTTGTTGCAGCCCCCAAAGTAATGGACATAAAGGTACCTCCAGCTGCTGAATTCAGAAGGTTTCTTGAAGAAAATTTTAGTCCTGCATAAAAAGTTTGTATGATCATCTAAGTAGTCAGTCCATGAGTGGGACAATTCTTTACCAAAGATTTCATTCTTTCTGAAGCTTGAGCAACATGTTCATTATCAAATTGTCTAAATTTCATTATGTCACTTCTCAAAGATATAATCTTAGCAGGAGGGTAATATTTTCCAATAAAAGCATCTTTGCATTTTACCCAAGAATCAATACTATTTCTAGGCAAAGATAACAACCAATCTTTAGCTCTCCCTCTCAAAGAGAAAGGAAACAATTTCAGTTTTATAATGTCACCATCTACATCCTTATAATTTTGCATCTCACAAAGTTCAACAAAATTATTAAGGTGAGAAGCAACATCATCAATACTAACACCAGAAAATTGTTCTTTCATAACAAGATTTAACAAAGCAGGTTTAATTTCATAGAAAGCTGCTTCAATAGCAGGTGGAACAATAGGTTTACAAATAAAATCATTGTTGTCTGTGCTAGTAAAGTCACACAACTTAGTATTTTCAGCAGAACCCATTTAAGCAAAATTAAAACTAAGCAACAGAAATAACATCTATAATAGAAACTATTTTTTTGTGTGTTTTTGATATAAAGAAGCAAACAAGACAAAATAAAGTAAACTAAGCAAAACAATAACAAAGTAAAGAGACTGGAGATGAGAGACTCCCCTTGCAGAAATCCTCTTTCTCCTCGGCAACGGTGCCAGAAAACAGTCTTGATGGTGCTTATCGTAACGTAGACTTCACACTGTTGGGGAACCCAAAGAGGAAGTTATGATGAGCACAACAACAAGTTTTCCCTCAGTAAGAAATCAAGGTTTAATCGACCAGTAGGAGAAAGGCGTGACTTCTGAAGGTGTTGCTAGCTCACTATTGGCAGGGCGCACTACCAGCGTCAGCAACAACGTGGAACCTAAACACAACACAACCAAAGTACTTTGCCCCAACTTACGGTGAGGTTGTCAATCTCATAGGTTTTGCTGAACACAAAGGATTAAACGTATCGAGTGGAAAGAGATGTTTGTAGTAATTAAAGAGAGCAGTGCTTGCGGAAAGTAAACAGAACATGATTGCAGTGGATGAATTTATCAGTGTAAAGGAAAGGACCGGGCTCCACAGTTCACTAGATATGTCTCTCATAAAGATAGATAACATGCTGGGTGAACAAATTACACTGGGCAATTGACAGAATAAAGACCATACATGACAAGATGATTATTATGAGATTCGTTTTGGCATTACAACATAATACATAGAACGTAATCTAACTGCGTCTATCACTAATAATCCACCTTCCGGTTATCATCCGAACCCCTTCCAGTATTAAGGTGCAAGCAACAGATTATTGCATTAAGCAATGCGTGTAAAGTAAACAATAGAATTACCCTCGGATAAAACATTGTTGTTTTCTCCCTAGTAGCAACAGCACATCTACAATCTTAGAAGTTATTGTCACTCTTCCAGAAAACTAGAGTCATGAACCTACTATCGAGCATAAATACCCCCTCTTGGAGTCACAAGCATTTACTTGGCCAGAGTATCTACTAGCAACGAAGAGCATGCAAATTCACAAATAATATATGACAAGAATATATAATCGATCTCAACATAGTATTCAATATTCTCGGATCCCAGCAAACACAACATGTAGCATTAAATAAGGATGATCTTGATCATGTAGGGCAACTCACAAGATCTAAACATGAGGATTGGAGAAGACAACCATCTAGCTACTGCTATGGATCCATAGTCAAGGGATGAACTACTCACGCATCACTTCGGACGCGAGTATGGCGATGTAGATGCTTTCGGCGATGATCTCCCCCTCCGGCAGGGTGCCGGGAAGAGCTTCAGAACTCTCCCGAGGTAGGGCCCGCAATGGCGGCCGCGACAGAACTTTTCGTGGATGGAGGCTCGGGAGTTTAGGTTTTCCCGAGATCGTGAATAAATAGGCGGAAGGGCGAGGTCGGTGGAGGCCACGGGGGCCCACACCACCCCTTGGCGCGGGCCCAGGACTGGCCGCGCCAAGGCTGTAACACCCCAAAATTTCAAAACAAAAAAAACTCAATTTTCCTATTTCCAAAATTTGGAGCCAACAATTTTTTTGAATCACATTCCCTTATGTGCATAGTATCATGCATGTATGTGGTGTTCCTTGCCATGATTGTTTGTTGGGAGTGTTGAGCATGTTTGCTAAACCCTAAAACCCTACCCCATTTCCAAAAATCAAGGAGAAACAAAGAAATAGAAAAATAAAAGAAAAAGCATATGTTAGCAAATGGCCATTTTTGCAAATAAGGGCCTATGCCATATCTACTTGACCTAAATGGTGGAAACCCTTACTAAACCCAACCTATCACTCAATCAACCCAAAACAATGCCTTTTGGCCAAAGAAAATCAAAACAAAAGAAAAGAAAATGAAAAACCTAGTCACATGTGATGATGGTCATATGTGGCACTTTTAACATGATACCTACTTTGAGCCCCTTTGGTTAACTATTTCTAAACTAAACTTTCTAATATTTTTGTCCAGATCACTAGTACTCATAAAAATGAACAACTTGGTTTAAGTCAACCTTATTGATTCAAAGTCAAACTCTTAATATAAGCATGCAAAGTGACAACTTTGAATCAGATTCTAGATGGCCCCAAATTTTGGATTTTTCACAAACCAACTCCAATTTGCAAACCAAGGCCACCAATAGTTGCCAAACATTATTTAGATCACACCTATGAAGTATTTTGGCCAAATTCAAATTCAAATGTGACCTTTGCATCCAACATATGGTGATCAAATTTAATAAAAAGGTACAACCATTATTCCTACCCACTATGCACCACCTCACTCCACTTTTCTTGTGCTCATCTATAGTGGACTTTGTCCTCCAACCTCTCATGACCTCACCATGTCCTTGCCAACACTATGCCTTGCTCATTTGCACCATGCCATGTCCATGTCATGGCATATGTCACTCATGTTGGCCATGATCCTTTGTGCATGCTCTAGATCTCTCTAGCCTTGCCAACCATGTCACACACTCTTGACTCACCTCACTAAAGATTGCATTGCCCTCCTAGCCCAAGAAAAAGGCATGGAAGATCCCTAGCCAACCCATGTCACCCTCATGACCTCACCATGCCAACTCCCTATCCACTCCTCTCTATCCACACCAACCATGTCAAATAGGTTGACCTTGATCTCCTGAACCTACCTGTACCAGCCATGGGCCAAGAGAGACCCTGCCCTGGCCAGCACGCGACGTGCCCGCGACGCCCAGAACAAGCCAGAGCGCGCATGGACACGCCCTGGACACGACAGAGCACCGCCTAGCCCCGTCGCCTCATACTTTCCCTCGCCCTCTCCTCTCTCCCGCGTACTCTCCACAACGTCAGCTACCTCCCAGACACGCCCTCTCCCTCCCCCGTGCCCTGTCGTCGTCGCCATCATCAACGTCGTCCGCCACAGTACCGCCGGACATGACGATCGCCCGCACGCCCCCGTCCATCTCCTGCTGCGCCATGACGCTAGCAAGGACCGTCAGGCCACGCCGCACCGTCCCCTACCCTCGCCCACGCCTTTGCGCCGCTGTAGCATCGTCATCGACGACGACCTGCCCGTGCCGCGCTGTCCCTCAATGAAGCTATAAAAGGAGGCCTCCCCCTTGATGTTTCTCCACACCATCTCACACCCCACTCCTCACTGAGCCTCCTCGACACCTCACCCCTCCACATTGCCCTCTCCCTCGCCGGAATTGCACCGGAGCCGCCGCGGCAGTAGCAAGACGCAGACGACGCTGCCGTCCTCCTCAACCTCTCCCCCGACCCTCGTTCACCTCGCCGTCGTCTTCCACGCTGATTGCCCACCTCGCCAAGCCTCGCCGGAGCCCTGGTAACCCCCTAGCCACCCTCCTCGCCGCCGGCAGGGTTAGCCCTCGTCGCCCTTCTGTCGCGGAAGGAGACGAGCGTCAGCCGTTCGATCTGTTTTAATCCTACAGCCTCCCTCTCTGCGTACCGATTCGGGTGTTATAACCCGCTGACAGTGGGACCCGCTGTCAGGCGGCCCGCGTGTGCGAGACACGCTGCTGGGCCGTCCTTCTCTCTTTCTTTCTCTTTTGCCCGTTAAGCTTTTCCCGCGCAGCCCACGAATTCAAATCTGAATTATTCGATTTAGATGAAATTGAATACTGGTGCCCAATTCAAATTGGAATAAAACAAAATCTACTGAGCCAAAATTGATGAATTTTATATCTCTGGAAAGCTTATGAAATTCCCTAACCAACCCCACTGGTCTCACCCTTTGTTTCATTATAGATCACTTGCAATAAAAATAACAAGGCAGTAGGTTTTAAAATTTCAAACAATTATTAAAAATCAACCATAATGAATTTTGAGGTGTTTCAAATTCTCATAAATCACATTTCAAAGAGTCTAATTTTTTATGCAAAAGTATGACATAGTTGTTTCATATGATCATGGGCTAGATTCAAATAGTGGCTATGTGGCCATTTCTAGCTCATTTAAATTATTTCAAAATTAGTATTTGAAATCTATGAGATGTAGCATCTCATTTAAATCACTTTCACAAGTAATTCAATGTGAGGTGATGACCTTAGTATTCATGACCCCATATGTTATTACTTGAGAATATTGAATCCTTTTTCCAAAAGTAGTATTTAAATTGTATGAGATATAGTATCTCATTTAAATCATTTTCCCAAATGGATAAATATGAAGTGATGACTTTGGTCAACATGATCTCATACTTATTTATTTGAGGAAATTAAATCTTAGTAATGTTCAATGAGAGGAAATTATTTTCCTAACACTAAATAAGAAACCCTAGTGTTATGTGAGTGATAATTGTGATGATGCTAGGTCATCTTGAGTGGGCCATTAGGGCTAACTAGTCTACTTAAGTATTGTTTGGTGATTGTTACCTCGTATCCGTTTATAGACGCTAGTACCGAAGGCTACGAGGAGGAGCAGGTCTTCTACGAAGAAGAAGAGGAACACTTTGACCAGTACACCAACCAAGGCAAGCTACCCTAATGCAAGCTCTACTACTGCCAAGTTACTAGTGCAAGATACTATGGCACTAGTATTGGTATTGAAAGTCTTATTCATCCAAACCCAAGTTTTATCTTGATTTAACTTTACTTTGTTTACCAAGGTTTACTTGTCGTAGTTAATTTATGTCTAAGTATAGAGTACCACAAGAGAGTCAAACTTAGCCTAGAGAGCAAGAATGTAGTTAGCACCCCTCATGATTAGTTGCTAGTGCTAAACTAAAATTGAATACTCTAGACACTGCAAGAAAAGTTCTGATAGACAACGTCCCAAAATCGTCCGCTAAGGGCTGATACGTCTCAAACGTATCTATAATTTCTTATGTTCCATGCTACTTTTATGATGATACTCACATGTTTTATTCACACTTTATGTCATTATTATGCATTTTCCGGCACTAACCTATTGACGAGATGCCGAAGAGCCGATTGATGTTTTCTCGCTGTTTTTGGTTTCAGAAATCCTACAAAGGAAATATTCTCGGAATTGGACGAAATCAACGCCCAGGGTCTTATTTTTCCAAGAAGCTTCCGGAAGACCGAAAGGGAAACGAAGTGGGGCGACGGGGCACCGACCCCATAGGCCGGCGCGGCCAAGGGGGGGCCCGCGCCGCCCTATGGTGTGGCCCCCCTGTCAGCCCTCCGACTCCGCCCTTCCGCCTACTTAAAGCCTTCGTCGCGAATACCCCAGTACCGAGAGCCACGATACGGAAAACCTTCCAGAGACGCCGCCGCCGCCAATCCCATCTCGGGGGATTCAGGAGATCGCCTCCGGCACCCTGCCGGAGAGGGGAATCATCTCCCGGAGGTCTCTTCATCACCATGATCGCCTCCGGATTGATGTGTGAGTAGTTCACCCCTGGACTATGGGTCCATAGCAGTAGCTAGATGGTTGTCTTCTCCTCATTGTGCTATCATGTTAGATCTTGTGAGCTGCCTATCATGATCAAGATCATCTATTTGAAATGCTACATGTTGTGTTTGTTGGGATCCGATGAATATTGAATACTATGTCAAGTTGATTATCAATCTATCATATATGTTGTTTATGTTCTTGCATGCTCTCCGTTGCTAGTAGAGGCTCTGGCCAAGTTGATACTTGTGACTCCAAGAGGGAGTATTTATGCTCGATAGTGGGTTCATGCCTCCATTGAATGCGGGACGAGTGACGAGAAAGTTCTAAGGTTGTGGATGTGCTGTTGCCACTCGGGATAAAACATCAATGCTTTGTCTAAGGATATTTGTGTTGATTACATTACACACCATACTTAATGCAATTGTCTATTGTTTGCAACTTAATACTGGAAGGGGTTCGGATGATAACCTGAAGGTGGACTTTTTAGGCATAGATGCATGCTGGATAGCGGTCTATGTACTTTGTCGTAATGCCCTGATTAAATCTCATAGTACTCATCATGATATATGTATGTGCATTCTTATGCCTTCTTTATTTGTCAATTGCCCAACTGTAATTTGTTCACCCAACTTGCTATTTATCTTATGGGAGAGACACCACTAGTGAACTGTGGACCCCGGTCCATTCTTTACATCTAAAATACAATCTACTGCAATTGTTCTTTACTGTTCTTCGCAAACAAACATCATATTCCACACTATACATCTAATCCTTTGTTTACAGCAAGCCGGTGAGATTGACAACCTCACTGTTACGTTGGGGCAAAGTACTTTGATTGTGTTGTGCAGGTTCCACGTTGGCGCCGGAATCCCTGGTGTTGCGCCGCACTACACTCCGCCACCAACAACCTTCACGTGTTCCTTGACTCCTACTGGTTCGATAACCTTGGTTTCTTACTGAGGAAAACTTGTTGCTGTATGCATCACACCTTCCTCTTGGGGTTCCCAACGGACGTGTGTCTTGCACGCTATCAAGCTCTTTTTCTGGCGCCGTTGCCGGGGAAATCAA
Organism: Lolium rigidum; assembly: GCF_022539505.1. Taxonomy (NCBI): domain Eukaryota; kingdom Viridiplantae; phylum Streptophyta; class Magnoliopsida; order Poales; family Poaceae; genus Lolium; species Lolium rigidum. Next base: position 169,990,026 of record NC_061510.1, read on the forward strand.
GACACGTTGCAAGGGGAGTCTCCCACATCCAATCTCTTTACTTTGTTTTTGTCTTGCTTTATTTTATTTACTGCTTTGTTTGCTCTTTATATCAAAAAATACAAAAAAAATAGTTGCTAGTTTTACTTCATTTACTGTCTTGTTCTCCATATTAAAAACACAAAAAATTAGTTACTTGCATTTACTTTATTTACCTTTTGTTTATTTCATCATGTTTCCTCCTAAGTAAACTCTAAAAGACATACCGGTGGGACGAGGGTCTATAGTTGGAAGAGATAATATAGAAGATTTTTTCACTCATGTTAGTACAGCTGAAGATTTTGAAGATAGACACTTGGTAGAACTTGCTCCTACTTATGAAATTGCTGCTGCTTCTTTATTACACATGTTGGAAACTAAATTTGTTAATCTCAATCCTATAATTCAACATATGTTTCTTACACTCTGTGATATGGAGGTAGGAGAAAAGAAAGATTTTGTCTTAGAAACCCTTCTTAAAGAATTTGGTGGTGTAGCAAGAGAGGCTAGAAAAGTCTTTATTAAATATAAGATGCTTGGCTCTTATACCAACTTTGCTAGTACCCTTGAAAAAATGGAAAAATATATATTAAAGTACACTAATAAAGTTAATTGTGAAGGGGAGATTAAGACATCAATACCTTGCAAGCTCCTAGGAATGCATGAAGCTCTAGAGAATAACTATGGTTGGCTTGTTCCTGAAAATTTGTTTGATGATAATAGCAAGCCTAAGAGTAATGAAAAAGGAGCCTCTGAAAAGTTAGATAGATAAGATACAATGCATAGTTGAGAAAACTCCAAACCCCTCTGTTGATGCTTCATCCCACGACAATACTTGATTCACACTTTCTGCGCCTAGCTGAAAGGCGTTAAAGAAAAGCGCTTATGGGAGACAACCCATCATTTTACTTCTGCACTTTGTTTTATATTTGAGTCTTGGAAGTTGTTACTAGTGTAGCAACATATCCTTATCTTTATTTTATTGCATTGTTGTGCCAAGTAAAGTCTTTGATAGTAAAGTCAATACTAGATTGGGATTACTGCGCAGAAACAGATTTCTTGCTGTCATGAAATTGAGCAGCCCCTGCTGTAGAAAATTTAGAAAAATCTGCCAATTTACGTGCTTGATCCTCAGATATGTACGCAACTTTCATTCAATTTGAGCATTTTCATCTGAGCAAGTTAAGTGCCCCCAAAAAAATCGTCTTTACGGACTGTTCTATTTTGACAGATTCTGCCTTTTATTTCGTATTGCCTGTTTTGCTATGTTTGATGGATTTCTTTGTTCCATTAACTTTCAGTAGCTTTGTTCAATGTCCAGAAGTGTTAAGATTGATTATGTCACCTCTGAATATATGAATTTTCAATTATGCACTAACCCTCTAATGAGTTTGTTTTGAGTTTGGTGTGGAGGAAGTTTTCAAGGGTCAAGAGAGGAGGATGATACACTATGATCAAGAAGAGTGAAAAGTCTAAGCTTGGGGATGCCCCCGTGGTTCATCCCTGCATATTTTAAGAAGACTCAAGCATCTAAGCTTGGGGATGCCCAAGGCATCCCTTCTTCATCGACAACTTATCGGGTCACCTCTAGTGAAACTATATTTTTATTCCGTCACATCTTATGTGCTTTACTTGGAGCGTCTCGTTTGTTTTTATTTTTGTTTTTGTTTGAATAAAATCGGATCCTAGCATTCCTTGTTTGGGAGAGAGACACGCTCCGCTGTTTCGTATGAACACATATGTTCTTAGCTTTATTCTTAATGTTCATGGCGAAGGTTGAAACTGCTTCGTTCATTGTTATATGGTTGGAAACAGAAAATGCTGCATGTGGTAATTTGTATAATGTCTTGAATAATTTGGTACTTGGCAATTGTTGTGCTCATATAGATCATTTTTAAGCTCTTGCATCATGTACTTTGTACCTATTAATGAAGAACTACATAGAGCTTGTTAAAATCTGGTTTGCATGATTAGTTTCTCTAGAGTCTAGATATTTTCTGGTTAAGGTGTTTGAACAACAAGGAGACTATGTAAAGTCTTATAATGCTTGCAATATGTTCATATGTAAGCTTTGCTGCACCGTTTTATACTTGAGTTTGCTTCAAACAACCTTGCTAGCCTAGCCTTGTATTGAGAGGAATTCTTCTCGTGCATCCAAATCCTTGAGCCAAAAACTATGCCATTTGTGTCCACCATACCTACCTACTACATGGTATTTCTCTGCCATTCCAAAGTAAATTACTTGAGTGCTACCTTTAAAATTCTATCCTTTGTCTTTGCAATATATAGCTCATGGGAAAATAGCCTTAAAAACTATTGTGGTGAAGAATATGTACTTATGTATCTTATTTCTTAATAAGTTGCTTGTTGAGCGGTAACCATGTTTCTGGGGACACCATCAATTATTACACCTTTGTTGAATATCATGTGAGTTGCTATGCATGTTCGTCTTGTCTGAAGTAAGGGCGATTTTCATGATCAAATGGTTTGAGTATGCATATTGTTAGAGAAGAACATTGGGCCGCTAACTAAAGCCATGATCCATGGTGGAAGTTTCAGTTTGGACAATTAATCCTCAATCTCTTATGAGAATTTTAATCTGTTGTTGAATGCTTATGCATTAAAGAGGAGTCCATTATCCGTTGTCTATGTTGTCCCGGTATGGATGTCTAAGTTGAGAATAATCAAAAAGCGAGAAATCCAATGCGAACTTTCTCCTTAGACCTTTGTACAGGCGGCATAGAGGTACCCCTTTGTGACACTTGGTTGAAACATATGTTATGCAATGATAATCCATGTTAATCCAAGCTAATTAGGACAAGGTGCGAGCACTATTGGTATACTATGCATGAGGCTTGCAACTTATAGGATATCTTATACATAACACATATGATTTATTACTACCGTTGACAAAATTGTTTCTTGTTTTCAAAATGAAAAGCTCTAGCACAAAAATAGTAATCCATGCTTCCCTCTGCGAAGGGCCTATCTTCTACTTTATTGTTGAGTCAGTTTACCTACTTCTTTCTATCTTAGAAGCAAACACTTGTGTGAACTGTGTGCATTGATTCTTACATGTTTACCTATTGCACTTGTTATATTACTTTGTGTCGACAATTATCCATGAGATATACATGTTGAAGTTGAAAGCAACCGCTGAAACTTATATCTTCCTTTGTGTTGCTTCAAAGCTTTCTACTAAGAATTTATTGCTTTATGAGTAACTCTTATGCAAGTCTTATTGATGCTTGTCTTGAAGTATTATTCATGAAAAGTTTTTGCTATATGATTCATTTGTTTACTCATTGACTTCACCATTGCTTCGAATCGCTGCATTCATCTCATATGCTTTACAATAGTATTGATCAAAATTGTGATAGCATGTCACTTCAGAAATTATCCTTGTTATCGTTTACCTACTCGAGGGCGAGTAGGAACTAAGCTTGGGGATGCTTGATACGTCTCAAACGTATCTATAATTTCTTATGTTCCATGCTACTTTTATGATGATACTCACATGTTTTATACACACTTTATGTCATTATTATGCATTTTCCGACACTAACCTATTGACGAGATGCCGAAGAGCCGATTCTTGTTTTAGTGCTGTTTTTGGTTTCAGAAATCCTACAAAGGAAATATTCTCGGAATTGGACGAAATCAACGCCCAGGGTCTTATTTTTCCACGAAGCTTCCGGAAGACCGAAAGGGAAACGAAGTGGGGCGACGGGGCGCCAACCCCATAGGCCGGCGCGGCCAAGGGGGGGCCCGCGCCGCCCTATGGTGTGGCCCCCCTGTCAGCCCTCCGACTCCGCCCTTCCGCCTACTTAAAGCCTTCATCGCGAATACCCCAGTACCGAGAGCCACGATACGGAAAACCTTCCAGAGACGCCGCCGCCGCCAATCCCACCTCGGGGGATTCGGGAGATCGCCTCCGGCACCCTGCCGGAGAGGGGAATCATCTCCCGGAGGTCTCTTCATCACCATGATCGCCTCCGGATCGATGTGTGAGTAGTTCACCCCTGGACTATGGGTCCATAGCAGTAGCTAGATGGTTGTCTTCTCCTCATTGTGCTATCATGTTAGATCTTGTGAGCTGCCTATCATGATCAAGATCATCTATTTGTAATGCTACATGTTGTGTTTGTTGGGATCCGATGAATATTGAATACTATGTCAAGTTGATTATCAATCTATCATATATGTTGTTTATGTTCTTGCATGCTCTCCGTTGCTAGTAGAGGCTCTGGCCAAGTTGATACTTGTGACTCCAAGAGAGAGTATTTATGCTCGATAGTGGGTTCATGCCTCCATTGAATGCAGGACGATGATGAGAAAGTTCTAAGGTTGTGGATGTGCTTGTTGCCACTAGGGATAAAACATCAATGTTTTGTCTAAGGATATTTGTGTTGATTACATTACGCACCATACTTAATGCAATTGTCTCGTTGTTTGCAACTTAATACTTGGAAGGGGTTCGGATGATAACCTCGAAGGTGGACTTTTTAGGCATAGATGCATGCTTGGATAGCGGTCTATGTACTTTGTCGTAATGCCCTGATTAAATCTCATAGTACTCATCATGATATATGTATGTGCATTGTTATGCCTTCTTTATTAGTCAATTGCCCAACAGTAATTTATTCGCCCAACATGCTATTTTTCTTATGGGAGAGACACCACTAGTGAACTGTGGACCCCGGTCCATTCTTTACATCTGAAATACAATCTATCGCAATTGTTCTTTACTTGTTCTTCGCAAACAAACATCATCTTCCACACTATACATCTAATCCTTTGTTTACGAGCAAGCCGGTGAGATTGACAACCTCACTCGTTACGTTGGGGCAAAGTACTTTGATTGTGTTGTGCAGGTTCAACGTTGGCGCCGGAATCCCTGGTGTTGCGCCGCACTACACTCCGCCACCAACAACCTTCACGTGTTCCTTGACTCCTACTGGTTCGATAACCTTGGTTTCTTACTGTGGGAAAACTTGCTGCTGTACGCATCACACCTTCCTCTTGGGGTTCCCAACGGACGTGTGTCTTGCACGCTATCAAGGGCCATTTTTCGTCGCCTATGGGCCTAACCCGACGATATGGGTTCTGTTGTCGAAACTGCGTCAGGCAAAGTCCTACGACGATTTTTTCGGTCCGTCGCGCTTGGGCGCCCTTCCGCCACGGAAAATCGGACCGTTGCAGAAGTGTTTCCGGGAGCCCGTTGACTGCTGACGTCATGCAAACTGCCACGTGGCAGACGCCGTTAATTGGCAGTTAACGGCGTTAACCGGCTGAAACCCGTGGTAGATGGAAGGCCCACACGAGGCCTGCCACGTCTTAAGCGGGCCGGCTCATTAAGTTTGCGGGCCGGGCCAGCTGACTTAGTTTGACCGGTCAACTATATAGCAGGGCTGGTCCATTAGTTACGTGGGCCGGGCCTAACCTCTAAGGTTGACTGGTCAAAACTTTAATGGGCTGGCCCACTAAGCATGTGGGCGGGCCGAATGCACTCGTTTGACGGGTCAACGAGCAAAGGGCCGGCCCACAAGACATGTGGGACCCACTTTCCTGTTATCGGGCCGGCCCATTTAACAAGTGGGGTCCACCTTAAAGCAAGTGGGCCGGCCCAAGAAGTTATTGGGCCGGCCCATTTAGCCTGTGGGTCACTCTTTCCTGCTATCGGGTCGGCCCATTTAGTACGTGGGGTCCACAATAGATCAAATGGGCTGGCCCAACAAGAAAGTGGGCCGGGCCAAAAACACAGGTGGGTCCCACTTTCCTGTTAAAGGGCCGGCCCATTAGGTATGTGGGGTCCACCATATAGCAAGTGGACCGGCCCAACAAGATAGTGGGCCGGGCCAAAACGTAGGTGGGTCCCACTTTCCTGTTAAAGGGCCGGCCCATTTAGTACGTGGGGTCCACCATATAGCAAGTGGGCTGGCCCAACAAGAAAGTGGGTCGGGCCAAAAACACAGGTGGGTCCCACTTTCCTGTTAAAGGGCCGACCCATTTAGTATGTGGGGTCCACCATATAGCAAGTGGGCTGGCCCAACAAGATAGTGGGCCGGCCCAATAAGCAGGTGGGCCCACTATCGTGTTAACGGGCCGGCCCAATAAGTAAGTGAGCCGGCCCAAAATGAAAGTGGGTCCCACACTACTGTAAATGGGTCAGCCCAATCTGTGTTAGGGCCCTGGTTGTTTGAATAGTCAACTTGCATTAAATTTCATGAGCCTAAAATCTGATATCAATGATACACACAATTACATACACAAATAAAATAACTAGGAAAATTACAAGGCAATTAATGTGCCCAAATAAAAAAATTACATAGAATCATTGAGGACTTCTATTAGCATCATCAATAACACATTGACATTTGGCAATCGCCTTGATTGAATCTTGTGTACTCTTGGTCAACATATTAGCTACAGACCTTAAAGCAGCAATACCATGTCTTTTATAAAGTACAGCCTTGAGATATTTACTGTTTGATGAAAGGAATGGTCTAGGTTGACGGCTATGAGAGGATGCATCGAAGAAAGATCGGAACTTTTTGTGGGCCTCTCTTCGATGAAGATTGCTTCATCATAATTGCATTCGATAATAATGCAAAAAGAGTTAAACGATGAACTATGCAAACATGTATTAAGCATTGTCGATATGAGATAGTCACAAGTACTAAGCACAGACTTACATTATATCGTTGCATAGGCTCACCCCGGAACCTTTTTGCGCTCTATCTTCTACTAAGGACTTCTTCATTACAACTGCATTCTAGTAATATTGCAAACATAGTTACAACAGATGAACTATTCAAACATTTATTAGGCAATGTAGATATAAGATAATAACAAGTTGCATAAATAAGACAATGTATGGAACTTGTACTAAGCGGACTTACATCATAATGTTGCACAAGGTCGCTTTGGCGACTATCTTCTAATGATGACTGCTTCACTAAAAATGCATTCTGGTAATATTGCAAAAATAGTTACAACAATTAACTATTCAAACATGTATTACGCAATGTAGAGATCAGATAACAGCATGTAGCAGAAATAAACACAAGATAAGATAAGATGCATGTACTAAGCACATACTGGCTCGCTGTAGGTCCTTCTCTTGCGTGCACTAGTCGTGGTCGACATGCCTGTCATTTTAGGTTCAGCCATCAAGTGAAATGCTAATCCTCCTGCTCCATTGTCCTTAATCTGTGTTTAGATATCACATTTAAGACCAAGTCAGCTGGTTTCAAATAACAAAAAACTTGAGCTGCCAAATGAATAAGCCAATATTTACCAGATATCAGATTAAAACCAATAGATGTTGCTTTGCATGAGATACGAATTTCAGACAGATTTAGAGTAGGGTAATGCCAAGGTTTTCCACATAAAGTAAATTGGCACTAAGACAAGCATACCAAATGTCAGGTTCAAATCACCTTCGCAGTTGCTCCAAGAAAAGCATATCCAATAGGCAGAAACATAGTAAAGCATGGATGGCATTGTTATGGCAGGGTTCCAAGTGTTAATCTCTTGCATAAGGAACAATGCATATAGGTTATAGATAATAACGGAAGTAAACTGCCAAAGTTACCAACCAAGAACTCAGATTCCAACCTTCCCTAGCGTCCCCGTTGTTAATGTTGGATATTCTAATAAGTGGTTCGCATGATCAATCCCTAGGAAAAATAACATTGACAAGTTAGTCTACGATAATACAAAGACCAGACATGCACACAGCAATAACTATACAAGCTGTGCGACAGGAGCATTCATGGAAAAAAAATAGCTATAAGCTAAAGACGAGGTATAAGAGCAAGCAGATTGGAAATGCACATAGCATGATTATAAAAGCAAGTGTGAGAATAGCAGACACGAGAAAACAGCTAGCGGCTAGCGGTGAGCTAATGACGTGGTATAAGAACAACCAGATTGGAAATGCCCATAGCATGACTATAAAAGGAATAGCATGCAGTACAAAAACAGTTGGCAGCAAATGAATGGGTATAAGGCTATAAATATGTGGATGCACACAAGTGTCAGTAGAATGAACAGGATGGTAGCGACCGGATAATGCTTTTGTATTGTACAATATTTAAACGAACTTCATGCGAAGTAACACATCAAGAAATTTAATGGCATATGAGATCTGCAAATAACTACACAAAACATGGCTAAAGAAACACCGCGATCTAATGGGCCAGCGTACTAACCAAGCTGCAGCGGGGTGGACGGGGGCGGCAACTTGCATTCCAGCGGCGGCGAACGCGGGAGATGATGAGTCGACCCTGTTTCAGTGAAGCGGGCGTTAGTGAAGCAGATCTGGTTGGCTGGCAAGGGATTCGGTGAAGTTGATACAGCAGCTGCGCCGAGGTAGTCGGTGGAATAGATCGGCTTCTGTGGAGGGGGGCCGCGGTGAAGTAGACCCGGTTCCGTTGGAGAGGATCCGGTGCGTCGACAGGAAAGGCGTTGATTGCTATGTTGTGGACGAGGTCAGCGGTGAAGCAGATCCGTCGGTGGCGAGGTCGGCGGTGAAGCAGATCCGTCGGTGGCGAGGTCGGCGGTGAAGCAGATCCATCGGTGGCGAGGGCGGCGGGGGAGCGGATCAGGTGGGTGGACAGCCAACACGATCAAGGATACGTTGTGGAGGAGTATGCCAGTTGATACGTCTCCGACGTATCGATAATTCTTATGTTCTATGCCATATTATTGATGATACCTACATGTTTTATGCACACTTTATGTCATATTCGTGCATTTTCTGGAACTAACCTATTAACAAGATGCCGAAGTGTCGGTTCTCGTTTTCTGCTGTTTTTGGTTTCGGAAATCCTAGTAACGAAATATTCTCGAATTGGACGAAACGAAGACCCGGGGGCCTATTTCGCCACGAACCTTCCAGAAGACCGAAGAGCATACGAAGTGGGGCCACGAGGTGGCCAAACCACATGGCGGCGCGGCCAAGGGGGGCCCGCGCCGCCCTGTGGTGTGGGCCCCTCGTCGCCCCCCCGACTCTGCCCTTCCGCCTACTTAAAGCCTCCGTCGCGAAACCCCTGAGGCGAAAAAACCACGATACGGAAAACCTTACTGAGACGCCGCCGCCGCCGATCCCATCTCGGGGGATTACGGAGATCTCCTCCGGCACCCTGCCGGAGAGGGGATTCATCTCCCGGAGGACTCTACACCGCCATGGTCGCCTCCGGAGTGATGAGTGAGTAGTTCACCCCTGGACTATGGGTCCATAGCAGTAGCTAGATGGTTGTCTTCTCCTCATTGTGCTTCATTGTTGGATCTTGTGAGCTTCCTAACATGATCAAGATCATCTATCTGTAATACTCTATGTTGTGTTTGTCGAGATCCGATGGATAGAGAATACCATGTTATGTTAATTATCAAGTTATTACATATGTGTTGTTTATGATCTTGCATGCTCTCCGTTACTAGTAGAGGCTCTGGCCAAGTTTTTGCGACTCCAAGAGGGAGTATTTATGCTCGATAGTGGGTTCATGCCTGCATTGACACCTGGGACAGTGACAGAAAGTTCTGTGGTGACCCTGCATACCACTGCATGTTGTAGTATGCCAGTCGTTGATATAACATTCACGAAGTACCATTCCGCAAATATTACATCCCTCAGAGTAGTACAATAGAACATAGCAGGGTCCATAACTCATTCATTGATTATTACAACTATCATACACATGTCATCTTGGAGCTCCTCTTGGGTCCTAAGAGGAATACTCCTGGGTTCGAGGTGAACCCAACTTAACTTACAATACAAGAGTCTCATTAAACTAAACATTTATTTCATCGAGCAGACTAAATACTAAGAGTTCGGGCTGCTCGGTTACTACTACTATCGGATATCTCTAGGCTTGATCTCCTCCGGAAGCCTCCCCGGATCCGTAGACGATGATGTAGTCTACTCCTTCAACTCCTCCCGAGAGGTCCGGTTCCTCGTAGCCGATGATCTCGGCTCCATCATTGCTTGTCGTAGTTCTCCTCCGGATGATTCGGACAATCTAAGCATGGGATTTAAGAGTGGTATGAGTACGAGCGTACTCAACAAGTTCATTATAGATAAGAGGTGTTTAATGCACTAGCTACGATATTAGACCGGAAAGTCTAATACCAATGCAAGTTTTGATAAACATTTCTTTAAGAGATTGCTTTTATTTCAAAGAGCTATGTCCGTCAACCTTCACCGGTTTACTAGAACTTCATGGAGCTCCTTTCCGGCAGCGTTCGCAGTTCCATATCCCGGAACAGGGAGTGACAGGTCACGGTTCTTTACACTCTGCAGAGGTGTGTTGCTTTACCCATAAGAGATCTTAACCTTGGTGCCAACCGGGCAGCTTTCCCGTCCACACTTCCTTCGGTGTGAGGCCCGGTATAAGGTCTAGCCAATCATGTTCCTCCGCTACCTCGCACACCCACCCTTTGTTGCATACCCCGACCCCGGGTCCTCGTCGGTCCTCTTATACCAATTAAGGATGGACCCCGACCACGACAACAGTTTGGGACTCGTTAACCAAACTCCTTCGCCGGTAGCCGCAACCCATCATAGACCACTTACCGTGGGGAATTAGAATGGGATCCCCACCCCACCGCTTGCCCAACCTGGGTCAAGTGTCTACGGTAAGCGCATCCGTTGATGTACGAGAGGTGGAAACACTTTTGACTACTCCGTCCCACTCCGGATCTTATGGTTAACACGGGTATTACGGCACAAGAATCACTGGCGACATTTGTTGTTTAATCCTAGATGGATATTAACCCTTGCAATGGAACCTCCACCATATCAACACAATCCATGGTTCCATTGCCCACCACATAGTCATATTCATAGTTATGAAAATAGTGGTTTTGGTTTTTATGCAATAGTGATAATCATAGTACTTTGCAAGTAATTTGATAAAGATATTCAAATGACATGAGCAAGTGATGAACTTGCCTGAACACTGCAAAGTTTTGCAGTTGGAAGGTGTGGACTGACCCTTGTCCTCTGTCTCTGAAAAATAGCATCATTGTCCGATAAGGGCAATGGTTAAAGAAGCAATTATGCATGATTCCAGTTTTTAGTGTTTGTTCCCCCCTCCCGATGTCATTATTATTTTATGTAAGAGGTTAATACTAAGAGTAATTTAGGGATACTTGATTTAAAGTAAAATACAACCTTGAAATGTTGTCAAGGTGTTTTTAAAGTCCAATTGCATTGATGGACTTATTTTCATTAATGAAAATAATATGTGTGATTTAAATCATTATTAAATTCCTTAACATAGGACTTATTCTTAATTGTCTTCAAAAATTCTCTTTGATATTTTATTTAAATAGAGAATTTTATGCTGATCCTTTTTCATATTTTTAATTTATTTTTAAGAGCTTTAGATAATTTTTTATTGAATTTCAAAGTTTCATGCTTTTATTGAATTGTGAAAAGTCCTCTTTGCCCCTGGGCCCACTCGTCGGTGGAGCCCAGAGGGTTGGGCTAGACCAGCTCGGGTCCAACCGACCCGAGCGGTCGGTCGCTCACTCTCGCACCTCGCGCCGCTCGTCCTAACCCTAATCCCCTCCGCTCTCACTGGCGACCTGCGTCGCCCGCACCGTCGCCGGCCGATTCCGGCGGTCTCAGGCCGCCATGGCCTACGCCATGGGGCGCATTCGAACCGCCAGACGACGGCGATTTGTTCTCTCCGCGTCGATTTGGAGCTGACGCCATCCCTCGCTCGCCATCGACCCTCGCCGCCATGCCTAGGGTTCGGGATCCGCTTGATCCCGTGGTTCCCCAAGCTCCGGGCGAGATGGTGCTGTGGCCGCCACGATGGGGTGGTGATGTGGCGCCGCCATGGCCCGGCTTGGCTCGGCGCCGCCGCGCCCGGCGTGTGCCGCCGTGGCCGCCATGGCCGTACCCTCGCGCTTCGCTTCACCGGTGAGTAACCATAGCCTCCTTACCTCCCTCTCGCTCTCGCTCACCTCTCTCCTCATCCTCTTTGTCTTGCTCGACCATCGGCCTCGCATCTCCATGTTGAGATGCTTGCCGTGACTATGCGCTGCTGCTGTGCTCTTCCTAGCCTATTCATGTGCTGCTGTGCTTGTGTTGCTAGGCTACTGTGCCTATGTGGCTGTGCTGTTGCTGTTCTTTCTCCATTTCTAGCTGTTGCAACTCATGAATCTCTTGCTTATAATCATGCTGTGGTGCTCGTGTAATTTAGTGGCTCCTGCCGTTGCTTGGTGTACTACGCCTCTACTCGTACATGCCATTGCTTGCCCCCGACTTGATCATACTCGTGATGATCCTTGCCTTTGGCAAGTGCCAATGCTCTCGATGAGATTTTAGCCGTGCTTTAATTCATGGACATGCTCATTTGAGCCTAGTTGTTAATTTAACTCGCCCCTTCCTTTGATGAAGTGCTTCTGGATACAATTGTGCTGCCTGATGCCCTTATCTGTGATGCAATTGTTCAGTTATATGATTAATTTAATTATCTGTCCATGTGTTAATGCTTAGAATGAGTTCTAGCATGCAGTAGCATGCTCTAACAAGCTTTAATGATCATGTGAGCATCAATAGCTGATCATTGGATTGGTTACCTGTTGCCTGTGTCTTGCTGTTACTTCTCTCTGTGTATAAGTGTGGCACAGATCATTGCTGGTGCTTGCTCAAGCATCAGCTGATGCTTGCAGTGATCCTCTGGATCATGTGCATGATTCTGGTGGCTTGGTTACTTGTGTAATTCATTTATCTGTATTACCTTACTTTGTTTGATGGATAAATGAGATGAACTGCTTGCGGTGATGATTCTTGTGATGAACTTAATGGA
>NC_061510.1:170002970-170054632 GCF_022539505.1 Lolium rigidum
GATAATAATCCCATTGCTTTAGATTGTAATGATTTAGATTTTGATGATTGCCACATCTCTGAAGTTATAAAGTTCTTACAAAAACTTGCTAAGAGTCCCAATGCTAGCGCTATAAATTTGGCTTTCACAAAACATATTACAAATGCTCTCATAAAAGCTAGAGAAGAGAAACTAAAACTTGAAACTTCTATTCCTAGAAAGCTAGAGGATGGTTGGGAGCCCATCATTAAAATGAGAGTCAAAGATTTTCATTGTAATGCTTTATGTGATCTTGGTGCAAGTATTTCTGTTATGCCTAAGAAAGTCTATGATATGCTTGACTTGCCACCATTGAAGAACTCGTTATTTGGATGTTAATCTCGCTGATAATGCTAAAAAGAAACCTTTGGGGAGAGTTGATAATTTTCATATTATGGTTAACAATAACCTTGTCCCCGTTGATTTTGTTGTCTTGGATATTGAATGCAATGCATCTTGCCCCATTATATTGGGAAGACCTTTTCTTCGAACCGTTGGTGCTACTATTGATATGAAGGAAGGTAATATTAAATATCAATTTCCTCTCAAGAAAGGTATGGAACACTTCCCTAGAAAGAGAATGAAGTTACCTTATGATTCTATTATTAGAACAAATTATGATGTTGATGCTTCGTCTCTTGATGTTACTTGATATACACTTTCGCGCCTAGCCGAAAGGCGTTAAAGAAAAGCGCTTATGGGAGACAACCCATGTTTTTACTCCAAGTATTTTTTGTTTTAAATTTGTGTCTTGGAAGTTGTTTACTACTGTAGCAACCTCTCCTTATCTTAGTTTTATGTTTTGTTGTGCCAAGTAAAGTCTTTGATAGAAAAGTAAGTACTAGATTTGGATTACTGCGCAGAAACAGATTTCTTTGCTGTCACGAATCTGGGTCTATCTCCCCGTAGGTAGCTCAGAAAATTAAGCCAATTTACGAGCATGATCCTCAGATATGTACGCAACTTTCATTCAATTTGAGCATTTTCATTTGAGCAAGTCTGGTGGCCTAATAAAATCCATCTTTACGGACTGTTCTGTTTTGACAGATTCTGTCTTTTATTTCGCATTGCCTCTTTTGCTATGTTGGATGAATTTCTTTGATCCACTAATGTCCAGTAGCTTTATGCAATGTCCAGAAGTGTTAAGAATGATTGTGTCACCTCTGAACATGTGAATTTTTATTATGCACTAACCCTCTAATGAGTTGTTTCGAGTTTGGTGTGGAGGAAGTTTTCAAGGATCAAGAGAGGAGTATGATGCAATATGATCAAGGAGAGTGAAAGCTCTAAGCTTGGGGATGCCCCGGTGGTTCACCCCCGCATATTTTAAGAAGACTCAAGCGTCTAAGCTTGGGGATGCCCACGGCATCCCCTTCTTCATCGACAACATTATCGGGTTCCTCCCCTGAAACTATATTTTTATTCCGTCACATCTTATGCACTTTGCTTGGAGCGTCGTGTTTTGTTTTTTGTTTTGTTTGAATAAAATGGATCCTAGCATTCACTTTATGGGAGAGAGACACGCTCCGTCGTAGCATATGGACAAATATGTCCTTAGGCTCTACTCATAGTATTCATGGCGAAGTTTCTTCTTCGTTAAATTGTTATATGGTTGGAATTGGAAAATGCTACATGTAGTAACTCTAAAATGTCTTGGATAATTTGATACTTGGCAATTGTTGTGCTCATGTTTAAGCTCTTGCATCATATACTTTGCACCCATTAATGAAGAAATACTTAGAGCTTGCTAATTTGGTTTGCATATTTGGTTTCTCTAGAGTCTAGATAACATCTAGTATTGAGTTTTGAACAACAAGGAAGACGGTATGGAGTCTTATAATGTTTACCATATGTCTTTTATGTGAGTTTTGCTGTACCGTTCATCCTTGTGTTTGTTTCAAATAACCTTGCTAGCCTAAACCTTGTATCGAGAGGGAATACTTCTCATGCATCCAAAATACTTGAGCCAACCACTATGCCATTTGTGTCCACCATACCTACCTACTACATGGTATTTATCCGCCATTCCAAAGTAAATTGCTTGAGTGCTACCTTTAAAATTCCATCATTCACCTTTGCAATACATAGCTCATGGGACAAATAGCTTAAAAACTATTGTAGTATTGAATATGTACTTATGCACTTTATCTCTTATTAAGTTGCTTGTTGTGCGATAACCATGTTTCTGGGGACGCCATCAACTATTCTTTGTTGAGTATCATGTGAGTTGCTATGCATGTCCGTCTTGTCTGAAGCAAGAGAGATCTACCACCTTCATGGTTGGAGCATGCATATTGTTAGAGAAGAACTTTGGGCCGCTAACTAAAGCCATGATTCATGGTGGAAGTTTCAGTTTGGACATATATCCTCAATCTCATATGAGAATAATAATTGTTGCCACATGCTTATGCATTAAAGAGGAGTCCATTATCTCGTTGTCCATGTTGTCCCGTATGGATGTCTAAGTTGAGAATAATCAAAAGCGAGAAATCCAAAATGCGAGCTTTCTCCTTAGACCTTTGTACAGGCGGCATGGAGGTACCCCATTGTGACACTTGGTCAAAACATGTGCATTACAAAGATCCGGTAGTCCAAGTTAATTAGGACAAGGTGCGGGCACTATTAGTATACTATTGTTGACGTCAGAAACCCCCTGGCGGGCAGAGACGGTCAACACGGTAGAGCCGGGAACAACTAGGGCTGCGGCTGGCCCCGGCCCTCGCAGCGACGGCCCGCAAAGCCTCCCGGTCGCACGCGCCGATGTTTATCACAAGGGCGTGCCACCCGACCTATACCTGGTCGGGAAGGTGTGGATGATGCCTCGCTTAGTTTCCCGTGTGGCACACACGTAAACATTAAATACGAGCCTCGATCCGCTCTCAAGTTATCCTGTGAATCGGCTCAAAGATCCGATCCACCCATGATTCAGACGAGGTGTCCGAATATATGGTGGTCCTGCTTGATCAAGGTAAAGCTAATGAGATCTACGACGATTTAGGGTTTTCACCGCATAATCGGATCATCCTACTCAGGATTGGGCCTCGCGCTCGCGCACGGTGACCATAAGCCGATCCTAGACAGGGCCTAAAAACCAACACGAGGTTGATCCCCGGAACATCCGTTCTAGGACTAGCAAACGCCACCCTACACGCCGCTGGATCCTCCGACCCCTTGTAAGGCCTAACTATTGCGGATGTTAAACTAATACTTGATGAACAAGGAGCAACCGTAACGGATCAGATCTACCAAACTATGATCAAGCGGGGTGCCGCCCCTACACCTAAGATAGGTGTAAGGGCGGCTAGTCATGCAAGGGTTGCACTACGAAAGCATGTAATATGAAGAACAATGCTAACCCTAACATGTCTAAGATAACTACGTTGCTCGCCATCAAAAAGGCTTCGAGTACGAGCAACGCATGAACAACGTAGGCAAGCTTGTGCTGCCTAGATCGCGAGATGCGATCTAGGCAGCATGATGCTTACCGGTAGAAACCCTCGAGACGAAGGGGTTGGCGATGCGCCGAGATTTGTTTGTGGTTGAACGTTGGTTGTTGTTTATTCCATAAACCCTAGATACATATTTATAGTCCAGCGGACTTTCTAATGTGGGCGTGCACCAAACCGTGCACGAGTAAGACTCTAACTTCTAAACTAAGATGCGATCTAATATGTTACAGATACACGGGCAATTAAGCCCAACTTGGTATAAAAGACCGACTCACGTATTTCTCCTATATATATATATTCTTCACATCCATCTTGATCACGGCCCTCCTCTGGCTTGGTCAAATTCTGGTGATAACACATGCCCCCCTGGTTTTGGAAATGTTATTTCCAAAAGCATTATGTTCCTCTCCCATCGGGTCATGTCGTGGCAGAGCAGCACTGCCGCAGAATCTTCATCATAATGCCTCGCCTCCTGGGCTTCTTTGTATGAATTGTCAATTTCGGCATCACGTCCTCGGGAACCGTCATGGCATTAAATCTCCACTACACCCTCTTTATTTATCTGTGCCAAAAAGTTCACCATTCCATCCCCTTGCTCTGCTCTATTCGCCACACCCAAAAAACCCTTCTCTCCTGCAACCATGTCTTCCTCTTCCTCCTCCGCTTCAGGCCTCTCTCTCCAACCATTGCCGAATAACAAGGAAGAGGACGATCCCCGGTCCGGGGCGCACCCCATCTCCTCTGATAAGGAGAAGAAGGGAGGAGAAGCGGAGAGGACCAAGGCCTCCCCCTCCGTCAAGCTCCCGCCGAAGAAGCGCTCCCGCATGTGGGCGGACAGCCGAGGACGACGATGACGACGAGGAAGAGGAAGATGAGGAGGAGGAAGATGATTCCTCCTCCTCCATTGGGTATCCTCCCACGAAGCGCTTCCGCAGCTGGGCGGATAGCGAGGATGATGAAGATGACGAGGAGGAGGAGGAAGCTCCGGCCCGACGACTGGGGCAGCAGCGGCGAGGAGCTCCCCGGGGGCAGCGCCGACGACCTTGACGACGGCGGTGATGAGGACAGCGACGACTAGTAGAGTAGGGCTAGCAGTAGCAGTGCACTAGGCACCAGATCCCTCTTTTGAGAGCCATCGGCTCTTCTTGTAAAGCCGCTCTTTTGAATTAATGAGAATTGTTCTTCCAATTTCTCCTTTCATTAATCCAATTTCCATCCTCCCGCTTGCCATATCGAGACCGATGGTAACGAATCGGGCTATCATTGTTTCTCGTGACCGTGGCGTTTTGCAGTCCCGCAGCCGATAACTGTTCATCGGCCAATTTGAGAAACTAGTCTCTTCCTTCTCTTGCAGCACCAACACGGTCTAAACCTCGCACTCGCACGACGGCTTTTCCTTCCCGGCTCCTCCCCGAGAAGATCATGATGCGGTGATAGCCGAGGTAACTCCAATCGGCTCTCAAAAATAGAGCACCTACCAGGCCTATTGCCCCCCGAGTCTCAGCCAAAACAAAACAGAGACGAGGATACGCGAATTAGCTGTATGGACCTGGGCTTGATCATGTCTGAGGGAGCTTCCTATGCAGGGCCAGCCGATTTGAACATAAATCGGCTTCTCAAAGCAGAGAGCCTTCAAGGTGAGCTGCCCCCCGAGCTTTCTTCAGTTCTTGCCGGCCAGATCGGCTCCTTTCCTTTGGTGGATCTGATGCGATCCATCCTTGACCTGATCTGCACGTCCAGGCTGCTCTTGGTCTTGTCCTTGAAGAGAGGATCCGAGCTCTTAAGCTACTCCATTAAGGAGTTCTTTCATTAAAACCCTCTTCGTGCTCCATTGACCCTCTGACCGTGACAGTTATTCCTCTTGAGTCGATGGCCACGCATCGGCTTCCATATCCTTAAGTCGATGTCTGCTGCATCGGCTGTGCTCGAAAATTTTCGAATTTTCAGATTTTTTTTTTACGGCCGACTAGTGCATCGGCCCCCATATTCCAATACCCATCACCAAAGGATGAGACGCTTCCATTGCATATCCTCGTGTTCTATCCACCCGGTGCCCCCCGAGCCGATTCTGTCAAGAGAATTGATGGTATCGGCTCGTTGGATAACATGTTGAACCCAGTGCGAATGGTGGGTGAGGATAATTTTGGCCGATTGCCGGAATCGGCCTCCATGTTGCTTGTTCGATGAAAGGTTTTGTAATGTCCCTTCATAAAATTTTTGGGGCCGATCACAAGGATCAGCCTCGCCATGTTTGCTCATTGACGTGTTCTTGCTACTCGTTCAGGCCGGTAGATAAGACCAGCCCAATCTCTGACTTCATCATGTTGGTGCGCTTGCTGTCGCCCACCTTGAGTGCATCGTGTAATCGTGGAGCACTAAGTGTCGTCGGAAGAACGAGCACCATGTTTGTGCCAGCCGATGTTTCATCATCGGCTTTCCTTTGCTTGGGGCGCCACTCCATTTTTCGTGGACGACCCTCCTCATCCAGGGTTCGCTGAACCTTCGCAGCCGCATCAGGCCTTGCCTTCCTCAATGTATGCAAGTATAACCTCTCGGCTTCTTCCAGGCCGCGCAATCGTTGAACCCTGCGTTTTTGGGAACGGCTGAGTCCATCAGGGCACCACCTTGGCCGGTGATACCTGGCTTCTTCTTCTCCCTCGTCCTCTGAATCTTCGAGATCCTTCAAGTGAGAGGACTCAGCTCGTTTGCTCTGTGGCAGGAGAGGTCCTAAGCGCTCGAACACGGACACGCTGGCTGCCTCCTTCTTCTTCCGGTTGCATTCTGGGCAATTGCCGATTGTTGGCAATCGGCTCATTCCTGAATCCCAGCAGTGCCTGAAGAAAGGACAATCCCAGTGCCTGTCCTCGTCGTCTCGCTCCCTTGCCTTTCCCTTGGCACAACGCTCGTGCTCCTCCTCATCGTGGTTATGCCGACGATGTCTTCTGGCTTCTCTAGCCAGACGATCTCTTTCATCATCGTCGCTGGACCGTCGGCGTTGGTCGTACTGACTCACATACTTGTTGAGGAGGTGATCGAGAGAGGTCGCCGATATCTTATGTTCTTCACTTCTCCCTCTCGTTACGTAGCGCTTGCCGTCTTGGCGGAGCCGATCGCGTGGAGCGGCTTCCTCTGTTTCTTTGCTATGAGAGCAGCTGCCCTCATCTCCATCCTTGCCGCCGTGGTGTCCAAGATCCACCATGTTGATATTGCACAGAAACCCGGCTGGCACCCTCCATGGCAAGCATACTCCACCATGTTCACGGCGGGAAAGGGGTGTGTGTCGACCTTCATGGCGTATTGGTTGAAAATCAACCGTCCGTTTTCTATCGCCATTTGGATCCGCTGCCGCCACACCCTGCGATCGTTGGTGGTGTGGGAGAACGTGTTATGCCATTTGCAGTATGGCCTTCCGTTCAGCTCTTGTACCGTGGGGAACTTGTGGCCTTCGGGTACCTTTAGATGCTTCTCCGCGAGTAAGAGGTCAAAAATCTGCTCCGTCTTAGTCACGTCGAAGTCGAACCCTTTTGGAGGGCCTTGTGGCTTCACCCATTTGCAGGTCACGGGGCCCGTCGCTCGAGTCCATTCAGCCACTGCTACCTCCTGATCTCCCATGGCACCTTCATCTTCGTCTCGCCTCAACCACGAGTCACCACCCGCTTGAATTTGTCCCGGTAAACATCCGGGTGGCGCTGTTCATATGTCGTCGCCTTCGCACCATGTGCGCTAACGAAGGGTAGTCTCGCTTGGGAGGCCACGTCCTTGATTGATGATGAGAGACCCACCACCGCCAACTCGATCGCTTCTTTTTCACTTATACGAGCCGAAAAGCATCGGTTCCTAATGGTCCCGAAGCGCCGGACGTATTCTCGCCACCGTCTCCCGCGCTTCGTCGTACTTGCGCTAGATCGGCAAAACCAACATCGGAAGCCTCCGAGTGATACCGCTCATGGAACTCGCTCTTCCAAGCTGCTTCCAAGTTTGGATGGAGTTCGGTGGTAGCGATGTGTACCACCCGAAAGCCGATCCCGTGAGGGACTCGTGAGAAGAACCTCACGCGCAACTCATCTGACGCTGAGATCGTGCCCGGCTGTGCCAAATATCGGCTCACATGCTCGATGGAGCTGGACCCATCTGATCCACTAAACTTTGTGAAGTCCGGGAGCCGATATTTGGGTGGCAGCGGGATCAGTTCGTAGCTGTTGGGGTACGGCTTGGTGTAGCCGAACGCTTTCCTTTTCGGCATCATACCGAACTGATCTTTCAGAATTGCACAAATCTGATCCGCTGTGATGGCTGAAGGTGGCATACTTAACCAGCCATGCTTGCTTTTCTGGTTCTAAGCCAACTGCAGGAGCTGGGCTTTGGAGGTTTGTCGGGGTGGCGTACTTAGCCAGCCACGATTGCTTCTCAGGATCGGCTCCTGACGTTCCTCCCGCCGTTCCGCAGGCCCCCGATATTGCAGCCCGGTTCGAGAGTGCCCAGGCGTTGCAGTCCGGTACGTATGCGCACGAGTATCCGGGCGGGATCTCCTTGGGTGCCTCAGGTAGGAATTGGTAGTCACTAGGATCACCACCAATCTTGTAGACGACGTATGCCGATGAGTTCGGAAGTTCCGGTGCTGCCCATGCGAACGGCTGGGCCGGAGCGGCATCTCTCCCTTGAAAGTCCCCGCAGCTGGTCCCGATGGAGAATACCGGTGGCTCATGATTTCCTCGGACGACGCGCAGAGCGACACGCTCCAAAGTGTTCACCAGGCTCTCGAGTGGAGGTGCAGCGAATGAGCCACCATGTAGTTGATCTCCCGCCGCAGCCGACCCGGTGCGTTCTTCCGACGGGGCGGACAGGTCCACTCCATCGAGCGCGCCTTCGAGTGTGAAACCCTTCCACCCGACGCCATGGGAGCGGGTTCGGTGGAAGGAGCCGATGAGTTCGGCTTCGAGGGTTGCCTTGATCTCGTCATGCTTCTTCTTGAGCTCATCGCGCGATCCTCGTACGTGACCGGAGTGTCTTCCGCCATCTCGGATGTAGATGGCGATGTTGCGGATGTCGAAGGCGGTCCCACCGGGCGTGCAGAATGTGTTGACGTCGAAACCCCCCGGTGGGCGAGACTGTCAACACGGTAGAGCCGGGAACAACTAGGGCTGCGGCTGGCCCCGGTCCCTCGCAGCGACGGCCCGCAAAGCCTCCCGGTCGCACGCGCCGATGTTTATCACAAGGGCGTGCCACCCGACCTATACCTGGTCGAGAAGGTGTGGATGATGCCTCGCTTAGTTTCCTCGCAGGGCACACACGTAAACATTAAATACGAGCCTCGATCGGCTCTCGGGTTATCCCGTGAATCGGCTCAAAGAGCCGATCCACCCATGATTCAGACGAGGTGTCCGAATATATGGTGGTCCTGCTTGATCAAGGTAAAGCTAATGAGATCTACGACGATTTAGGGTTTTCACCGCATAATCGGATCATCCTACTCAGGATTGGGCCTCGCGCTCGCGCACGGTGACCATAAGCCGATCCTAGACAGGGCCTAAAAACCAACACGAGGTTGATCCCCGGAACATCCGTTCTAGGACTAGCAAACGCCACCCTACACGCCGCTGGATCCTCCGACCCCTTGTAAGGCCTAACTATTGCGGATGTTAAACTAACCCTTGATGAACAAGGAGCAACCGTAACGGATCAGATCTACCAAACTATGATCAAGCGGGTGCCGCCCCTACACCTAAGATAGGTGTAAGGGCGGCTAGACATGCAAGGGTTGCACTACGAAAGCATGTAATATGAAGAACAATGCTAACCCTAACATGTCTAAGATAACTACGTTGCTTGCCATCAAAAAGGCTTCGATACGAGCAACGCATGAACAACGTAGGCAGGCTAGTGCCGCCTAGATCGCGAGATGCGATCTAGGCAGCATGATGCTTACCGGTAGAAACCCTCGAGACGAAGGGGTTGGCGATGCGCCGAGATTTGTTTGTGGTTGAACGTTGGTTGTTGTTTATTCCATAAACCCTAGATACATATTTATAGTCCAGATGGACTTTCTAATGTGGGCGTGCACCAAACCGTGCACGAGTAAGACTCTAACTTCTAAACTAAGATGCGATCTAATATGTTACAGATACACGGGCAATTAAGCCCAACTTGGTATAAAAGGCCGACTCACGTATTTCTCCTATATATATATATTCTTCACATCCATCTTGATCACGGCCCTCCTCTGGCTTGGTCAAATTCTGGTGATAACAACTATGCATGAGACTTGCAACTTGTAAGATATAATGTACATAACTCATATGCTTTATTACTACCGTTGACAAAATTGTTTCATGTTTTCAAAATAAAAGCTCTAGCACAAATATAGCAATCGATGCTTTCCTCTTTGAAGGACCATTCTCTTTACTTTTATGTTGAGTCAGTTCACCTATCTCTCTCCACCTCAAGAAGCAAACACTTGTGTGAACTGTGCATTGATTCCTACATACTTGCATATTGTACTTGTTATATTACTCTATGTCGACAACTATCCATGAGATATACATGTTACAAGTTGAAACTGTTGACGTCAGAAACCCCCTGGCGGGCAGAGACGGGCAACACAGTAGAGCCGGGAACAACTAGGGCTGCGGCTGGCCCCAGTCCCTCAGAGCGACGGCCCGCAAAGCCTCCTGGTCGCACGTCCGATGCTATCGCAAGGGCGTGCCACCTGACCTATACCTGGTCGGGAAGGTGTGGATGATGCCTCGCTTAGTTTCCCGCATGGCATACACGTAAACATTAAATACGAGCCTCGATCGGCTCTCGAGGTTATCCCGTGAATCGGCTCAAAGAGCCGATCCACCCATGATTCGAACGAGGTGTCCGAATATATGGTGGTCCTGCTTGATGAAGATAAAGCTAATGAGATCTACGACGATTTAGGGTTTTCACCGCATAATCGGATCATCCTACTCACGATTGGGCCTCGCGCTCGCGCACGGTGACCGTAAGCCGATCCTAGACAGGGCCTAAAAACCAACACGAGGTTGATCCCGGAACATCCTTTCTAGGGCTAGCAAACGTCACCCTACACGCCGCTGGATCCTCCAACCCTTTGTAAGGCCTAACTAATGCGGATGTTAAACTAATCCTTGATGAAACAAGGAGCAACCGTAACGGATCAGATCTACTAAACTATGATCAAGCGGGTGCCGCCCCTACACCTAAGATAGGTGTAAGGGCGGCTAGATGTGCAAGGGTTGCATAACGAAAGCATGTAATTCGAAGAACAATGCTAACCCTAACACATCTAAGATAACTACGTTGCTCGCCATCAAAAGGCTTCAGCCCACGAGCAACGCATGAACAACGTGGGCAGGCTTGTGCTTGCCTAGATCGCAAGATGCGATCTAGGCGAGCATGGTGCTTACCGGAGAAACCCTCGAGACGAAGGAGTTGGCGATGCGCCGAGATTTGTTTGTGTTGAACGTTGGTTGTTGTTTATTCCATAAACCCTAGATACATATTTATAGTCCAGGGGACTTTCTAATTTAGACGTGCACCTAACCGTGCACGGGTAAAAACTCTAACTAATCGACAGGTATCCTAATAAGTTACAGATACACGGGCCAACTAGCCCACATTTTGCATATAAAGGCCGATTCACATATTTCTCCCATGTATATCCTTTAAATCCATCTTGATCGCGGCCCACCTCTGACTCGGTCGAATTCTGGTGATAACACATGCCCCCTGGTTTTGGAAATGACATTTCCAAAATCATTACGCTTTTCTTTCGTCGGGTCATGTCGTGGCAGAGCAGAACCGTTGCAGCACTTCTCATCATGATGCCCTGTCTCCTCAACTATCCCGCGTGATTTGACCGCTGTCTTTGGGCACCGCCTTCTCGGAAACTGCTGTGGCATTGAATTCCTACTATAGCCCTTTTATTTAAACGCCCTGAGCAGTTTGCCACTCCATCACTTTGCCCTGTTCTGGCCATCGGCACCCTAAAAACCCCCAATCTCCTATAGCCATGTCTTCCTCTTCTTCCTCCTCCACCTCATCGGTCTTTTCTGACTCTTCCTCCTTTCGCGAGCCAACGCCGGAGTGGGGCTCGTTGGCGGCGCACGACATCCTTGCCCCGACATCATGGGACAAGGAGGAACATGATTCCTCCATTTGGTCGGAGGATGACAAATCCCTGACCGATGGAGAGGGCGACCTTCAATTCCTCGTCGAGGGGGAAGAGGAGGCAGAGAGCGAGGACGATTTCTTCTCCTGGGACGATTTCACCTCTTCCGAGGAAGAAGCGGAGGAGGACGACGATGACTCCCTTGAAGGTTGTGTTGTGCTGTTGCCACTAGGGATAAAACATTGGCGCTATGTCCGAGGATGTAGTTGTTGATTACATTACGCACCATACTTAATGCAATTGTCTGTTGCTTTGCACTTACTCAAAAGATCATCCAAAGAAAGTTTACTTTGGGGAGAGGAGGCCTTAGCAAGTTCATCCTTCAACCTAGCATTTTCCTCAACAATATTTGCATGATCACATAGAGGAGTAGAGGAACTAGGCACATCATATGAAGCAAGCCTAATTTCAAGTTGCTCATAGGATTTGGATAGGAGAGTGAATTCACTCTTCAAAGCTTTGTGAGCTATGTCTAGTTCATCTAGATCCTTCACAAGTTTCTCATGATCAACCTCAAATTTGGCCTTTTCCTTTTTAAACACTTTAGACTTAGCCCTAGCAAGATCTCTAGCTTTAGTGAGCTTGTTAATTTTATCTTGAGGCTCTTCAAAATTTCTAGCCTCTCCTCAAGAGAAGCTATAGTTTCTTGACTTTCCTCAAGAGCATTTTTAAGAGCATGGATTTCGAGAGAGTCTTCTCTCTCTATTTGACCCTTTTTCTCAAGCATAGCACTTTGTTGAGCTAAACGAACCATGAGGTTTGAAACATGCTTTTTAGTGTTACCTTGTAGGTTGAGAATGAAATCATCAAAATCTAGCATTTCTTGTTTCACTTTTAGACTAGCATCATCAACCCCTAGATCACTAGATATGTTAGGCATAGAGGGACTAGGAGATGATACCTCGGAGGATTGAGCCATGAGGCAACTTTCTTCCTCCACATGAATGACCTCATTGGGGGATTCACTTGGTGATGAAGAGTTAGTGGAGAGGGAGGCAAGAGCGACCAATCCATTAGAGGTTGCATCTTCTTCATCATCAACATCATCATCTCCGGAGGTATACTCTTCTTGAGTTGATAGCACAATAGGTGTGTCCAAGGAGGACCTTGCCATGAAGCAATGTGCATTCTTGATATGAGGGTTCTCATTGGGAGATTCAAAGAGAGATGAAGAGGGTATGTTGGTGGTGACGATGGCGGCCAATTCCTTTGAGCTTTCTTCATCTTCATCACCACTAGAACTTTCAACTTCATCGGATGAATATTCTTCCCTTGTTACTAGCACAACTCTTGAGGGCCTCTTGCCCTTCTTGGTCTTGTTGTTGTAGAACTTCTTGTTGGGGGCTTTTGAATATTTGCCCTTTGAGTCTTTGCTCTTGTCCTTGGGAATGAGCCTCCCATTATGAAGCTCTCTATTCTCATAGGGGCATTCGGCAATGAAGTGGCGCTTGTCATCACAATTGTAGCATGATCTTGTCTTTGGACCAAAGCTAGTGAACCCACTTTTGTTGTTCCTCTTGATGTTGTCTTCCTTGGCCTTGGAGGGATCAACCCAAAAGGATTTTGCATGGAAGGCCATGTGATCATGGTAGTGGCATTGCAAATCTTCCGGATAGGACATACTCCAAGATGCCCTATAAGATTCTTGAGGAATCACTTCTTCACCGGAGTTGACCACCAAGGCAAGGTTGGAACCTTTTGCCATCCCAAGAGCACGATTGCGAGAATCATGAGAGGTTTCCTCAAGCACCTTGAGAGCTTGCATCTCGTGCACGACTTGTTGAGAGGTGAGAGAGGAATAGCATTCCCTTCCCACAAGAGTCTTGACATCAATGGGTGCAAATGGCATCATGCATTCAATGTACTTCTCCTTGATCCAAGAGTCATTGATGTGGGTGGCACCAATAAGCCGGAAGGCATCGGCAACCGTGAGAAGTCTTCCATACATGACTTCATGATCTTCATCCGGTAGCCTCATGAACCCTTCGGCTTTATTCTTAAGAGCATTATACTTGTTCCTCCTTGTGCTCTTACTTCCAATGCAACTAGCGGCCAAGCCGTCCCAAGCTTCCTTGGCGGTGGTGTAGTTCCGGACACGATGCAATTCCGGTGTCCCCACACTAGTTTGAATCATGTGTAGGGCGGTGTTGTTGAGTTGACTATCAATTGCTTCTCTTCTAGTCAACTTGTCGGGGTTGTATGGCTTGAAGCCCTCCAAGATGATTCTCCATAGTTCATTGGATGCACTACAAACATGAGAGCGGAACTCAAATTGCCAAGTATCGAAATTATCAACGAGAAAACTTAGGTGGGTCGCCCCGAATGTTCAAATGGGGATGGGGAACCGGTATATCGGGAGATAGGAAAGGTGGAGCTACTCGATTGTAGCTTTCACCTCCACTAGTTCCCCTAGGAGATGTGATAGTGTTTAAGTTATCACCTTCCACGGGTTTGGTAGATGAGGGTAAGTCCGAAGCCTCTCCCTCATCTAACGCACCCGTGTCTTTTACCTCTACACTAGGAGCCTTGGGAAGGGCCGGAGCCAAAAGCTCGGCAATCATCTTTTTCATGCTTTCCATTTGGGCTTCCATGGAGGACTTCAATGAATTGAAGTCTTCCACGGAGACCGTCTTGGCGGCCCCTTCCGAGGGCTCCTCGTTCGGCATACTCTTAGGCGGTTAAGCCCGAAATAAGACCCGAGGCTCTGATACCAATTGAAAGGATCGTATGTCGCACCTAGAGGGGGGGGGGTGAATAGGTGCTAACCAATTTTTAGTTCTTTTTCAATTTAGGCTTGACACAAAAGGTAAATTCTCTAGATATGCAACTAAGTGAATTTACCTATATGACAAGGATATCAACTAAGCAAGGTATAGCTACGCAATAGGAGATAGAGTGGGATAGAGGTAACCGAGAGTGGAGCACGGAGATGATTCCCGTAGTTCCCTTCCTTTGCAAGAAGGTACGTCTACGTTTGGAGGAGTGTGGTTGCTACGCAAGCCAAACCAACAGCCACGAAGGCTTCACTCAGATCTCCTGTGAGCAACGCCACGAAGGCCTAGCCCACTTCCACTAAGGGATTTCCTCGAGGCGGAAACCGGGCCTTTACAAAGTTCTTGGGGCACACATCCACAACCAAATTGGAGGCTCCCAAATCTGTAACAATACAACAATCAACAACAACACATCAACAACAAATCAACTAGGGAACCAAATAGGAACACTAGCATGAGATCCCTCAAACAAGAGAGGGGGAAATGAAGAATGCTTCGGTGAGGATGTAGATCGGTGTCTTCTCCTTCGAATATCCAAAGATCAAGAGCTTTGGTTGGGGGAGGAAGGAGATCTTGCAAATCTTGTGTTCTTGAGGTGGCTCTAATGGTGATGAAGCTTGGCAGATTTTTCTTGCAATGATTGAGCAACTTATCCCTTTGGAGAAGAAAGCTATTTATATGGGTGGAGCTTTCAGATCTGACCGTTGGGGACGAAATACACTTACACCGGAAGTTCCGGCCAGGATGGCCGGAAGTTCCGGCTTCCACCGGAAGTACCGGCCATTTGGGCCGGAACTTCCGCTCCTGATAAAATACCTGCAAAGCAAAAGAAGGGGCGGAACTTGGGCGGAACTTCCGGTGACCGGAAGTTCCGGCCAAGTTCCGGCCAAGTTCCGGAATTGCCCGAAAACCTTACTGGACTATACTGAGCCACAATCTCGCAATTCCGGAACTTGCCCGGAAGTTGGGCGGAAGTTCCGCCGACCGGAACTTCCGGCCAACTTCACCGGAACTTCCGGTCAGGAAGAAAATAGCTGTGGCCAAACTGCGCTGGGGAGCTTCTGCTGAATAAGCCAGGGCGGAACTTCCGCCTGCTGGGGCCGGAACTTCCGCCAGTCACAGAAAAACTGCAGAACTTCCGAACAGCTAAAGCAATACACCGATCCAACATAATTTTTGATAGCTTGTACCTGTCTACATCAACACACATAAAAATATACATCGTGTTGACGTCAAACACACAAAACCCAAAAGGGCGGGAAATGTTCTTTCAAGCTCGTCTTGCAATTAAGAAGACTATTCATAGCACTTGCATCTCTAGTAGCATGACATCATTCAATGAAGTCATCATCAAGTTCAATATAAGTTTCATCAAGATCATCGCTAGGATTCCCCCTAGCTTGAGGTGAACTAACAGGTGTAATAGTATTTTCAGCATTTTCAATTTGTTTAGCTCTAGCAATTGTAGTATCTAGGAAAGGACCTAACGAACCACTCTTATCAAGCACAGTGGAAGCATCATCAAAATCATCAGGAGCATTAGTAGATTCAGCAGAAGTAGCAGTAGCATATGGCGGAGTAAGAAGCTTACTCATAATAGATGGCAAATCAAGAGCAACAGAGGTGTGCAGAGTTGTACCTCTTCTTGTAGTGGATGGCAATATAGGGAACTTCAATTCAGGAGCTCTCCCCATAATAAATAAATTGCAGCAAACAATATCACCTTCAAGTGGGCTTGTAAATAAAGCTATGCTCCCCGGCAACGGTGCCAGAAAATAGTCTTGATGACCCACAAGTATAGGGGATCGCAACAGTCTTCGAGGGAAGTAAAACCCAAATTTATTGATTCGACACAATGGGAGCCAATGAATATTTATAAGCTTTAACATATGAGTTGTCAATTCACCTGCACATGAAAATAGACTTGCTCGCAACAGTTTATCAGTAGTAACAGTTGTATAGCATTGGTAGTAGTGAAGTACCAGTAGCAGGGAAATAGAAATAGCAGTAGCGATGATTGCAGTAGACAGCATGATTAAAATACTGTAGGCACATGGATGGATGAACGGGCGTTGCATGAATGAGAGAGTCCATGTAATAGCAAGATAGGCATTGCAAGTAATAATGATATAAGCATCCTAGCATAATATAATCATAGGCGTGTGTTCCTATTTAGTCGTGCGTGCTCACAATGAGAAACTTGCACGACATATTTTGTCCTACGAGCCCGTTGCAGTAGGGCCTCTAGGGAAACTACTGGTAATTAAGGTACTCCTTTTAATAGAGTACCGGAGTAAAGCATTAACACTCCATGAACACACGTGATCCTCACATCATAGCCATCCCCTCCGGTTATCCCAATTATCGTCACCTTGGGGTCTCGGGTTCTGGACAACAATATGTGTATACAACTTGCAGATATGATAAAAAACAATAATTATCATCATGAATCAATAACATGTTCAGATCTGAGATCATGGCACTCAGGCCCAAAGTGACAAGCATTAAGCACAACAAGTTGCAACAACATCAAAAATACTAACAACGTATACTAGGCACTATGCCCATAACAATTTTATAGCTATTACATGACCAATCTCATCCAATCCCTACCATCCCCTACAACCTACAGCGGGGAATTACTCACACATGGATGGGGGAATCATGGATGGTTGATGGAGAGACGTCGGTGATGGTGATGGCGATGATCTCCTCCAATTTCCCATCCCGGCAGGGTGCCAGAACGGAGTTTCTGGTCCCCGGATTGGGGTTTCTGGTGGCGGCGGAGCAGCGGAACTCTTTTTGGAAAAACATCGAACCCCCCTCGGTTTTCAGGTTAGGGGCTTGTTATAGTGCGAAGGAGAGGTCGAAGGGGTGGCCGAGGCGGCCAGACCACCCCTTGGCGCGGCCAAGGCCTGGCCCGCGCCAAGGGTGGGTGTGGTCCCCTCGTGGCCCCCTCCGTCTCGTCTTCTCGCTCTGGGAGTATTCAGGTGAAATATGGGTTTTTCTATATTTTCCGGGAATTTTCCTGAAAGTTGGATTTCTGCACAAAAACAAGACACCATAGCAATTCTGCTGAAAACATCGTTAGTCCACGTTAGTTTTATTCAAAACACACAAGATATAGAGGGCAAACAACATCAAAAGTGTTCGGTAAAGTAGATACGTTTTGGATGTATCAAGGAGATATGGAGAAACCCTAGTAATATTATGATGTGAAATAAAGATGTTTTATACCTTTGATCTATGAATATGTGTTAGTTTTCTCTCTTGTTATTACACGTTGTGCACCATGTAATATTGCCTATTGGACTTGAGAGGGAACTACCCAGTGTGGTAGAGTGAACGACGCGAAGTGACATTACCGTATTGGCGCTCTAACAATGGATGAGGGGGATAAGAGGGATTCACAAAGCTCATATCGATGACCACGGGGTACACCCCTTAATAGCAAATAGTCAATATGTGTGGCTTGCAGAAGACTAGCTGACGTGGTTATTTAGATATGCGATGACCGATGGCTTTTTGGGCGCATCTTATTATGGAGCTCTCCCACACATAAACTTGGCAAAGATATAGTTCATCCTAATCATAAGTAATAGCAATACTAGTGGTGGAACCTACACTCCTTGAGAACCCTGACGGTGCTTGATGGAAGCGGTTGGGGAACCCCAAGAGGAAGGTGTGATGAGCACAGCGACAAGTTTTCCCTCAGTAAGAAACCAAGGCTTAATCGATCAGTAGGAGAAAGGCGTGACTTCTGAAGGTGTTGCTAGCTGACTATTGGAGGGCACACTACCAGCGCCAGCAACAACGTGGAACCTGCACACAACACAACCAAAATAATTTGCCCCAACTTACAGTGAGGTTGTCAATCTCACCGGTTTGCTGAACACAAAGGATTAAACGGTTCGAGTGGAAAGAGTTGTTTGCAGTAATTAAAGAGAACAATAATGCAGTGGTTGAATTTATTAGTGTAAAGGAAAGGATCGGGGTCCACAGTTCACTAGAGGTGTCTCTCCATAAAGATAAATAACATGCTGGGTGAACAAATTACAGCTAGGCAATTGACAGAATACCGACCATACATGATAAGATGACTATGAGATTCGCTTGGGCATTACAACATAATACATAGACCGTAATTCAACTACGTCTATGACTAATAATCCACCTTCTTGTTATCATCCGAACCCCTTCCAGTATTAAGTTGCAAGCCAACATATTATCGCATTAAGTAATGTGTGTAAAGTAAACAATAGAATTACCCTCGGATAAAACATTATTGTTTTCTCCCTAGTAGCAATAGCACATCTACAATCTTAGAAGGTATTGTCACTCTTCCAGAAAACTAGAGGCATGAACCTACTATCGAGCATAATACTCTCTCTTGGAGTCACAAGAACTTACTTGGCCAGAGAAACTACTAGCAACGTAGAGCATGCAAGATCACAAATAACATATGACAAATATATAATCAATCTCAACATAGTATTCAATATTCATCGGATCCCAGCAAACACAACATGTAGCATTACATAAAGATGATCTTGATCATGATAGGCAGCTCACAAGATCTAAACATGAGGCACAAATTGGATAAGACAACCATCTAGCTACTGCTATGGACCCATAATCCAGGGATGAACTACTCACGCATCACTTCGGAGGCGGGCATGGTGATGTAGAGGCCTCCAGTGATGATCTCCCCCTCCGGCAGGGTGCCGGGAAGAGCTTCAGAACCCTCCCGGGCTAGGGTCTGCGATGGCGGCCGCGACGAAACTTTTCGTGGATGGAGGCTCGGGTGTTCAGGGTTTTCCTGAGATCGTGAATAAATAAGAGGAAGGGCGAGGTCGGTGGAGCCCTGGGGTGCCCACACCACCCCTAGGCGCGTGCCAAGGCCAGGCCACGCCTAGGTGTTCTCTGGCAGCCATGTTGCCTTTCTTCGACTCCCCTTCGGACTTCGTCTTCGTTACGGTAAAATATTGACTTCGGCTTTTGTTTCGTTCGATTCCGAGAATATTTCATGTACAACTTTTATGAAATACAAAACAGTAGATAACAGGGAACTGGGACTGTGGCATCCTGTTAATAGGTTAGTGCCAAAAAATGTATGAAAGTGCAACGAAGTGTAAGTAAAACATATACAAATTAGTGTAAAATAAGCATGGAGCATCAAAAATTATAGATACGTTTGAGACGTATCAAACCCCTCAACCATATCACAAAAAAATTATCAATACTCTCTTGTTTTAGTTTACATTAGTTTATTTCTTTGTTCTTATTTACTTTAGCTTTCAGCACAAAACAACTCTTTTATATATACTTTATCTTGAAATTAGAATAACTTACAAGTACCCCCTTAGATAATAGTAACAAGGGGCATTAAGATCACTACTAGTAGCTCCTCGTGGTTCAATACTCTTACTTCAAAACTAGCTACACCTGATGTGTGTCGATCTTGCAGTTAGCAGTGAGTGTGCGCCGCCATCTATGTAGGTAGCGGCCACGATGCAGGCCCCTCCGTCTTACGCGTCGACTATGCCGACCACCATGCAACCTTTGTCGACCGAGAAGGCTCTCCCGCCACCTCCCATTGACATAGAGTACTACAACACTGGCCATGCCAGCACCATGAACATCTACGAGGAGTCGTTGTTCGTTGACGAGCTCACACAAGCCACAGCTGCACAAGGTGGAGGTCACCGGGTTAGCAAAAGAACCAGCAACTACATGGAGCTGGAGGACAAAATTATCGTCGAGGGGTGGTTGGCCATTGGGCCAGATCCAGTGACAGGTGCCGAGCATAAGGGGGTTGCATTCTGGCGCCGGATCCATGACTACTTCCATGAGCATCTCCGGTATGGGGAGGAGCGATTTGACAGCAACCGCAACGAGTGCTCCCTCCAAAAGAGGTGGGGAACAATTCAAATGGAATGCAACAAGTTCAAGGCGGTGTATGATCACGTGAAGCGGGTTCCCATTAGCGGCATTGGCAAGAAGGACTTGGTATAGTTCTCAAACCTCAATTTTTTCTTTCGTTGTTTACACATACGTTTGTCACTGTTGTCTCGCTGCGCTCTAGGTGTGGCAAGATTTGGATTACTTCAAAACGGTGAATGAAGGAAGGACCTTTGCCTTCTCTCATTGTTGGAAGGAACTCCAGAGCACCCCCAAGTTCAACGAGGGGTACGAGTCATACATGGCGAGCTTGATTGGCAGCAAGACTGCCAAAGATGCCACGGTCATTGACCTTGATGGTGGCCAGCCTTGCGGTAGCTCCACTTCTCGTGCAAGTCGTCCACGAGGCCACAAGGCAACCAAGTCCGACATGAAGCGTGATGCTTTGGCCATGCATTTTCTCGGCACCTTGAAGGATTTGTATGCTGAAAAATGGGTGTCCACGGATAAGAGGGGTGACAGGAAGCACCGGGAGAAGGAATAGGACATGAAGAACTACTACGATATCCAAAAGAGGAAGCTTCAAATTGAAGAGGCCAATGCCAAGACGAGGGCTAGGGAAATGGAGCTCAAAGAGAAAGAATTGGAGCTCATTGTAGCGGCAAAGGCCAAAGTGTAGGGGTTCGTAGCATAGATAACAAAAAAATTCCTACCGCAAGAACGACAAACAGGCCAAGATCTAATATACTAGATGGTAGCAACAAGATGAGATCAACATATCCTCGAAGATCGCTAAGCGTTAACGAGATAAATCTCATCGATGATTTAGTCGATCACTTTCCGCTCTCGGGAGCGAGAAGATCCCGACGGTGCCGCAATCGGGTAGCACCTCCGCACTCAGTCACACGTACGATATTGATGAAGACGTCCTTCCTCCTGTTCCAGCGGGCAGCGAAAGTAGTAGATCCTCCTCAGAATCCCAGCTGCACGGCGGCGTGGTGACGGTGGTGGTGGAGATCTCCTACAGGGATTCGCTGTAGCCATGCAGGAGAGAGGTGGAGGAGGGTGTGGCGCTAGGGTTTGGGAGAGAGGGAGGGGTGCGGCCAAGGGCAGCCTTTGATGTGGCCGTCCAATTCCCCTCTCCTCCTCTTTATATAGGTGGAACACCCAAGGGTTCAAACCTACTCTTCCAAGGAGTCCTAGTGCAAACCTTCCATAAAATCACATACTCAAACCTAGTCAAAGGTGGACTTGGGGTGGGACTCTCCCCCTTCCTTTTGGGTTGGCCGGCCAAGGAGGTGGAGGACACCATGGACTCCACCTTCCCCCTTTGTGGGTCGGCTAGGCTGGTTGAAAGAACATGGAGCCCCCATGTGTGGTTTTGGTAATTGATGACAATCCCTATGGACTAACGGTTGTGTTGAGAATCCATCTTAGGTCATGTCCATAGCCATGTGTTGGTCTCAAGGTTGCAAGATGGAGAAGATCGAGTACAATGAAGAAGATGTTTGAAGACGGTGTCGAAGAGAGACGAAGACGGTGTTGAAGATGAAGAGGGATGAAGACGGCGTAGAAGACGGATGCAAACGGTGGCATGCGTTGAAGATGGATTAAGACGGTGGCGTGTATGTTGGAGGAAGACGGTGGCATGTACAAGGTTGAAGAGAGATGAAGACGGAGCTTGCCGACTCAAGTGGAGCGCGCAAGGACAATGTTTGTGCTCGATAGGATAGTGGATCACATCACCAGAGAGAGCTCAAACCTTGCATGCATAGCATCGTGTTTCTTGGTTGTTCTTGGTTCTTATCCATGAGATGTTCGAGAGCTTGTGTTCATTCTCATGACAAGCTCTAGCTCATCGGAAACGGATTCCGGATGCATTGCATGTTCGAGGGTGATGATTTTCCCGATATACCGTATTGAGAGGTTACACCTCTATGACCATAAGAAAATCATCATCCACTCTTTTCGATGTTTTCACCGTATGTAGAGGTAGCTCTTGTCTCCCTCTTTCCGGCAAAATTGGTTTCACCTAAATCGGAGTTTCCTAGCTCGAGTTATTGCCGTTTCCGTATCGCAGTTTAGAAAAAAAAGGAAGGGCGGTAGTACCGGTCAGGTACCGGCTTGGTCTCTGTAAGTCCTTGGATCCGGTCTGGTATTGGGTTGGTACCGACCCGGTAGTTCCGCTCGAGCTGTAGTACCGCTTTCACAAGAGGTAGTACCGCTTTGGGTCGTTTTCAGCCTGTTTTCTGCACAGTTTTGACGCAAGCGGTACTACCGCTTTGACAAGCGGTAGTACCGCTTTGGGTCGCGAATCTGGCCGTTTTTCTGCCCAATAGCTATATTTCATGGCCCCCTATTTATACATCTCTTCCACCTCCGACCCAACTAGTTCTTCCCCTCCATTCTCTCTCCTCCATTGTTGACCTTGAAGAGCTTTACCATCCTCTTGATCCCCCCACTATTTCTTGCATATTTTTGGGGGAAAGGAGAGAGGAGATCTAGATCTAGAGCTTCACTAACTGAATCTCTCTCCAAGTGAGGGGATCTTGCTAGATCTAGATCTTGGAGTAATTTGGTGTTCCTCCTCCTATTTTGTTCTTCCTCTCTTATTCCCCCAATAGCTTTTGTAGCTTTGTTGGAATTTGGGAGAGAAGGACTTGGGCATCTTAGTGGTGTTCTTAGCCATTGCATTAGGTGCATCGGTTTGGGTTCTCTCCGGGGTTTCGGTCTCGTAGAGGACGTGTTGACCTTAGTGGTGTTGTTGCCTTCCGTGGCCTTGTTGCCTATGTGGTGTTGTAGCCTTTGTGGACTTGTAGCCTTTGCGGCCTTGTCGTCTTTGTGGCATGGTAGACTTTGTGGCGTTGTTGCCTTTGTGGTGTGGTAGCCTTAGTGGCGTTCTTGCTTTGTGGAGTGTGGTAGCCTTTGTGGTTTTGGAGCTGGTTGTGGCGCGTTGGTGTCTTTGTGGCCTTGTTGCCGGTGTGGCGTGTTGTAGCCATTGTGGCCTTGGACTTGAGAGCCTCCGTGTTGTGGAGTTTCCTCAAGCTTGATACTTGGGTTTGCCCCAAGCTTGTACGGGTTCGGTGACCACCCTCAAGGGTCCCTTGGTGGATCGAGGCTTTCCCCTTGGTGGAAAGGCTCGAGGAGAATACGGTGGCCCTAGCGGCTCATTGGAGTGCCTCGTGCCTCCACACCGCTCCAACAGAGACGTAGCACCCTTGGGTGTGAACTTCGGGATACATCGTCGTCTCCTCGTGCACCGGTTACTTCTCAACCCAAGCTCCTTACCTATGTGCTTTACTTTGTGATAATCCTTATGCTTGTTGTTCCATATCTAGCTTGTTATCACCTTGTTTCTCATCATGCTTAGCATAGGTTGTTGGTGCACTTAGGCAAACCTTAGTTGATAGGCTTTGAGCTAAACAAGTAAACACTAAGTCGTTTTATTCCGCCTTGTTTAGCTCTCAAGTAGAAGTTTTTATACCCCTCCTATTCACCTCCCCCTCTAGGCGACGTTCTTGTACATTCAATTGGTATCAGAGCCAGGGCTCTCTTATCTTGTTGGGCTTCATCGCCTAGAGAGTAATGACGTCGGCTAGAGGATTAGTGCACATTTCCACTTTTACATTTGATGGCACTAATTATGATGCTTGGAAATTCTACATGCTTGATTATTTTAGGGGCATGCACCCACATGTGGAGCAAATTCTTGATATGGATTTTTCTCCTCCTAAGGATCCACAAAATCCAACTTTTGAGGAGAAGAAAAACTCTTATCTAGATGCTCAAGCTACTAAAGTGCTTTGCCATGTTGTGAGTCATGTAGTGATTTCCTCCATCGCGCCTTTCCGGAGTGCTCATGAGTTTTGGACAAAGCTTCGAGATACATATGGTGGGTCCAAGACCATTGAGCATGATCGCACTCCTTCCACTTCACCAATGTGTGGTAAGACACAAGGTAATGGTATGGTGAGTGGTGATGAACATTGTATTGTTGATAGTGAGCTTTCTCTTGATGATTCTACATCCCTATCCCATTGCAATGTTTCATCTTTGGACTTGAACACTTATAGCACTAGAAATATCTTACATGCTAGTGTTGATAGTCCTTGCATGTCTTCATCCCATGTTGATATTATTGCCTTGTCTTGTTGCCATAATGAAAATAATTTGCTTTCCTCTAGTATTTGTGTGACTAACAATGTAGAGGTAACCGAAGATACTATGGGCCAAGACAAGATCTTGGATGGATCTTCACGTAGTTCATCTTCTTCATCATCGCACGGTTCTTACACATGCCTTATGGCTATGGCTTCAAAGGTATCTCCTCCTTTGGAACCGTGTCTATCTAGTGATGATGAGGATGATGATATGGAAGAACTTAATGTTGCTTCCTTAAACATGATGGGTGAGTTGGTTTTTCATGCTCTTGATAAGAAGAAATTTGCTTGCTCTAACTTTATGAAAATCTTGGCTTTTGCCATTGAGAGCACAAAAATTATTGAGCAAAGGGAAGATCATGAGCGCGAGTATGCAAACGAGATTGCAACTCTTAGTGAAGCTTTTGAAGAACAACAAACCACCAATGAATCTCTTGAGGATACCTTTAATCTAGGGCTATCTAAAGTAAAGGAATCTCGTGATAGAGCTTTAGAGGTGGCACATGATTTTCGAATTTAAAATGTTGAGATAGAAATTGCTCATGCTAAACTCCTTGAGGATTTTGAGCTTCTCAAAAATGGCTCTAGGGCCATTGAGAGTGAGCTCATCAAACTCACCGAGTCACATAAGCAATTTAAGGCTCTCAACCTAATAGAGCTTTCTAAGTTGCCTTCTCCTTGTGCTATAATTGACAATGCTTATGCTACTAACTCTACCTCTTGTGAAGCATCCATCTTAAAGGAGAATGTTGAGCTAAGGGCTCAACTTGCTTTGCTAACAAGCAATTATGAGAAATTGGAAGAAAGTCATGGAAAGCTTTCTAGCTCCCATGATCATCTTCTAGTCTCTCACGATTTGCTAAAGTTAGCTCATGAGGCTATTATGTCAAAGGTAACATCTTATGAGCCTCATGTGAGTACTAGCACTACCTCTCAAAATGCTATTTTGCCATGTGCTAGTGCTTTTAGTTCACCCACTCATGCTATTGATATATCTTGTGGTGAACTGCCTTCTATGCCTTGTTGCTCTAACAATCCATGTGCTAGTGCTAGTAATTCACCCACCCATGCTATTGCTATATCTTGTGGTGAATTACCTACCTTGCCTTGTTGCTCTAACAATGAAGCTTCCACTTCCTCTAGTACTTGTGTTGTTACTAACCATGTAGAGGAAATCGAAGAGCTCAAGGCTCAAGTCACTTCTTTGAAGAAGGACTTGGTAAAGGGTCATGAAGGGAAGCAATTCCCCAATGACAAGAGTGGACTTGGATTCAACT
This sequence comes from Lolium rigidum, assembly GCF_022539505.1. Lineage (NCBI taxonomy): Eukaryota > Viridiplantae > Streptophyta > Magnoliopsida > Poales > Poaceae > Lolium > Lolium rigidum. The sequence continues at coordinate 170,028,723 of NC_061510.1, forward strand.
CCAACGACAAGAGAAGTCCACCATGCACAAGCGGAAGAAGGACCAAGGGCATGTGAAGGATCCCGCCAAGATTGTGTGCTTCAAGTGCAATATTGAAGGGCATCACGTTAGATCTTGCCCCTTGAAGAAGAAGCCACTTGGCGAGAAGAAACAAGGGAAGTGGCCTCCAGATGGAGCTCATGGTCTACCTCAAGGTCAAGCTCATGATCTACCTCAAGATGGAGCTCATGGTCTACCTCGATTTGAAGAAAGGCCGCTACCCAAGAAGGATCAAGCCAAGGCTCCCGTTGCGGAGAAATCAAGTGAGAAGGAGAAGAGAAGAACATGCTACATATGCCGTGAGAAGGGCCACATCTCCTCCTTGTTCACTATTGGTAACTCACCCAACCCTATCTTGATCGATGATGCTTATTCTCTTTGTAAGGATAATGTTGGAAATATGTTTGCCAAATTTGTTGGCACTCAAAGTGGTTTCGTAAAAAGAACCATTTGGGTTGCCAAGCCTATTGTGACTAACTTATTAGGACCCAACTTGGTTGGGGACCGTCAAGCCAAAATTTGATCAATAGGTACATTTGGAGGGCATGGAGACTTGGCTAGTTCATGAAGACTTAGGGGATCTTCATCATTATTATTTCCTCAAGTCAAGTATTATCCCTTTCATACTTTACCCATGCTCCTCCTTGCGGTAAGGAGTCCTCAACTCCTTTACATTGAAAGTTACTCTCCCCCTTTTACATGTGTTGGTTTTGTACCTTGCATGTGGTTGTGTATGTTGTGCCTCATACTTGCTTATCTTGCTTGCTTATATATGTTGGGTGGCACATCATGTACAATTGTTCTTTGTTGAGCCTATTGCATCTCGTTGATATCTTAGTTGTTGGCTCGTGTGAGAAATTAATGGACTATCCCATTTTGGGGGAGTGATATGCTTTGTGCATTTCACAATCTTAAAATGTGCTACATGATGAATTAAAATTCTATAATGTCCATTAATTATCTCATGTGGTTCTTATATGCCTCTTGCACGAAAAATATCTTTATCACATTATGGGGGAGTATTATGCTTTGTGCATTTTACAAGCCTAGAAAATGTGAACATTTGAGGTTGTGTCACATAGAATTGATGTTATAAATTATCTTTTTCCTATGTGACATGTTTGCTCAAACAAATCCCATTTTGCCTAAAATGCTTTTATTGCTATTCTTTGGGTTTTTTTTGTGGGAGTTTGTCTTGGCATGGTTTTCCACATTGTGTTGCTAGCTCTATATACTCTTTGGAAAATCATGTGCTTCATGTTATGCTATTCATTGGTTTGCATGTTGGTATAACTAATTGAAGCCCTCAAGAATCTCCATTTGCATTATGGTTAACTCTTATCCTCTACCATATGCTTTGTTTCTTGTGAATATGATCTTGGATATAACCTCAATCCACCATAAGGAAATATTTCCTATATATCTCTTGTCCTTGGATAATTGATAACATATTATGTGGTATGTATTTGGATCATCCTCACACTTGGCTCGTGTGCTTAATTGATTTATTTCTTGACAAGAATTTGCCTTGTGGGTTAGACTCCCATGTGTCTTTCTTGCTTCTTATGTATCTCCTCTTTTCACTTGATCCTTGTTAGTGTTTTGATAAACAATGGTAGAGCGATGATCTCGCATTTGTGCATTTTGTATTCAAATGCAAAATTCTAAATAGTGCACTAATCTTGGGGGACCTCTCCTGTGTTTTTTTGAACACTCTCTTGTTTCAAGAATTTGACTTTGGAAGACAAACTTTTTCTTTTCGGTACTTTTGTGCCATCATGAAAAGTGTTGAGGGTTTGGTTTATTTGGAACCTTGCTTTCTTTGAGAGTTGGTTATCTCATTACTTGATATTTGGTTTTACTTTCCTAAAATGAGATAAGTCCTTGAGGATGCTTATTTTGGATATCATCTTGCTCGTTGTGTTTAGTTCATTTGTTGAACTTTGGGGTCAATCTTGTGTTGATTTGATTCTTGGATATGGGTTGGACAACCTTTTGACACGTCACACCTTTGTGTGCCATCGTGTTCTATTTTGCATTTTGTGCAAGTCATATCTCCATTTGGTTCTTGAAAGTCTTGCATGCATATTTACTTCATGTATATATTATGACATGCTTGCTTTTGTTGATCCAATGCATAGGGAAAACTCCACCATAATCCTAAATTGGCTAAGATGTGCGTGAAATTCAAATTCATATCCATATGCACATATTTATGTGGAGTTTTTCCTATGTGTTGTAGTTTCACTAACTACTCGACCCAATTAGTTTGGGGACCATGGTGTGCTTGAGCTTTGGATTAGGTACATCTAGGATGTATTGGATGCTCGTCCCACCCATGAAGAAGAAATGAAGGACAAGTGACTATTGGAGGCGAGCTATGATGTTATGATTAACTCATATCTACTACATCACACCATTGCATCCGGGGAACAAGTATCAATCCCCTCATGCATGCTATCTTGTATCCAACCATGGGGTTATCCTTGGTATTTCATTTGGTGATACTTGCTTGCCTCTCTCAAATCATCTCAACTATCCCCTTCTCTTGGTGATTCTTGTGATGTCTTTGAGGTGTTTATGGTTGAAGTTGTTCAATGTACAATGAGATAAATATGAGCCTTTGGCCGTGCTATAAAGCAAATATCTCATTGGTATATTGTATTACTTCACCTTGGATATCTTGCTTTTATTCTCTTGTATCTATCTTGTGTGTGCATGTTTGTTGATGGATAAATATCTTTGTGATGTTGTCCACTTAGAGAAACTTATATACATGAGAGATGATACATTTTCTTTAGATATCCATCTTTGTTGGAGTCCATTCCTTTATTCTTGATTGTCTCTTGGTGGCTCCACAAAGAATTTGATATGAGTGCACATTTCTTTCTATTTGCTTTTTCAAGCACTCATACTTGATTTTTCCACAAGCTTTGAGTGATCTTGTGGGAGTGATGATGCCATGTTTGTGCACCTTATTCTTCAATTCAAATTGTTTATCTTGTGCACAAAACTTGGGGAGCTTCCACATATTACTTAGAGCATCCTTCTTGATATTATCATAATATCTTTAACTTTATTTGTTGGTTCATTGGATTGCTTGCTTCATTTGACAAAGCTTTCTCACCTTCTTATTCTTTTGCAATCTTTGATCCTCAATATAGTTTGATTTCCTCCGAGTATTCATCATTGAATATGTGCATTTGATTTCACTCACATTTATGAGAAATGCACAACTTATGGAGGAACGCTCACCATATTGGCCTTCTAAACCTTTCTTCCATTTCGGCAATCGATGCCAATGGGGAGAAGTTTGGAGGGTTTGAGGGAATTGCTTTTGTTTGGTTCTTAAGCATTTGCCTCTCATGCTTGCATTTGTTGCTTTGCATGGTTGAATATTTAGAGGATACTCTGCTAGGCTTTAATTGCCGATATATGCAATGAAATTCAAGTTCATTCACACATGCATATATTATGGGGGAGTTTGTTCTAAATATTCAACTTGGGTTGTTCGCTAAATTCCTTATCTAAACCCTCTCGAAGAGATTGTCATCAATTACCAAAATGGGGGAGATTGAAAGAACATGGAGCCCCACTGTTTACCCTTCAAAAAAAAGAACATGGAGCCCCCATGTGTGGTTTTGGTAATTGATGACAATCCCTATGGACTAACGGTTGTGTTGAGAATCCATCTTAGGTCGTGTCCATAGCCATGTGTTGGTCTCAAGGTTGCAAGATGGAGAAGATCGAGTACAATGAAGAAGATGGTTGAAGACGATGTCGAAGAGAGACGAAGACGGTGTTGAAGATGAAGAGGGATGAAGACGACGTACAAGATGGATGAAGACAGTGGCGTGCATTGAAGATGGATGAACACGGTGGCGTGTATGTTGGAGGAAGACGGTGGCATGTACAAGGTTTAAGAGAGGTTAAGATGGAGTTTGCCGACTCGAGTGGAACGCGCAAGGACAAGGTTTGTGCTCGATAGGATAGTGGATCACATCATCAGAGAGAGCTCAAACCTTGCATGCATAGCATCGTGTTTCTTGGTTGTTCTTGGTTCTTATCCATGAGATGTTCGAGAGCTTGTGTTCATTCTCATGACAAGCTCTAGCTCATCGGAAACGGATTCCGGATGCATTGCATGTTCGAGGGTGATGATTTTCCCGATATACCGTATTGAGAGGTTACACCTCTATGACCATAAGAAAATCATCATCCACTCTTTTCCATGTTTTCACCTGTGTAGAGGTAGCTATTGTCGCCCTCTTTCCGGCAAAATTGGTTTCACCTCAATCGGAGTTTCCTAACTCGAGTTATTGTCGTTTCCGTATCGCAGTTTAGAGAAAAAAAGGAAGGACGGTACGGGTCAGGTACCGGCTTGGTCTCTGTAAGTCCTTGGATCCGGTCCGGTATTGGGCCGGTACCGACCCGGTAGTACCGCTCGAGCTGTAGTACCGCTTTCACAAGAGGTAGTACCGCTTTGGCTCATTTTCTGCCTGTTTTCTACACAGTTTTGACGCAAGCGGTAGTACCGCTTTGACAAGCGGTAGTACCGTTTTGGGTCGCTAATCTGACCGTTTTTTGCCCAACAGCTATATTTCGTGGCCCCTATTTATACCTCTCTTCCACCTCCGACCCAACTAGTTCTTCCCCTCCATTCTCTCTCCTCCATTGTTGACCTTGAAGAGCTTTACCATCCTCTTGATCCCCCCACTATTTCTTGCATATTTTTGGGGGAAAGGAGATAGGAGATCTAGATCTAGAGCTTCACTTATTGAATCTCTCTCCAAGTGAGGGGATCTTGCTAGATCTAGATCTTGGAGTAATTTTGTGTTCCTCCTCCTATTTTGTTCTTCCTCCCTTATTCCCCCAATAGCTTTTGTAGCTTTGTTGGAATTTGGGAGAGAAGGACTTGGGCATCTTAGTGGTGTTCTTAGCCATTGCATTAGGTGCATCGGTTTGGGTTCTCTCCGGGGTTTCGGTCTCGTAGAGGGCGTGTTGACCTTAGTGGTGTTATTGCCTTCGTGGCCTTGTTGCCTTTGTGGTGTTGTAGCCTTTGTGGACTTGTAGCCTTTGTGGCCTTGTCGTCTTTGTGGCGTGGTAGCCTTTGTGGAAAGGCTCGAGGAGAATACGGTGGCCCTAGCGGCTCATTGGAGTGCCTCGTGCCTCCACACCGCTCCAACGGAGACGTAGCACCCTTGGGTGTGAACTTGGGGATACATCATCGTCTCCTCGTGCACCGTTTACTTCCCAACCCAAGCTCCTTACCTATGCTCTTTACTTTGTGATAATCCTTATGCTTGTTGTTCCATATCTAGCTTGTTATCACCTTGTTGCTCATCATGCTTAGCATAGGTTGTTGGTGCACTTAGGCAAACCTTAGTTGATAGGCTTTGAGCTAAACAAGTAAATACTAAGTCGTTTTATTCCGACTTGTTTAGCTCTCAAGTAGAAGTTTTTATACCCCGCCTATTCACCCCCCTCTAGGCGACGTTCTTGTACATTCACTGGTGGAGTCCCTCCAGGACTCCACCTGCCATAGTGTAATATTCCAGACGATTCCAGAACCTTCTAGAAGCTTCCATAAATTCACCGGACTATCCCAAAACTTGGAATATGACTTCCCATATATGAATCTTATTCTCCGAACCATTCCAAAGCTCCTCGTGATGTCTTGGATCCTATCCGAGACTCTGAACAACATTTGGTTTCCATTTCAAATTCCGTATCTACTTAAACAACATCGAACCTTAAGTGTGTCACCCCACGGTTTGTGAACTATGCAGACATGATCGAGACACTTCTCCGATCAATAACCAATTAATAGCGGAACCTGGAGATCCATAATGTCTCCCACATATTCAACGACAACTTCGTGATCGAAAGAACCATTAACATACGGTACTGATTCCCTTTGTCGCGCGATACTTTACTTATCCGAGGTTCGATCATCGGCATCTCTATACCTAGTTCAACCTCGTTACCGATAAGTACTCTTTACTCGTAGCGTGAAATGATATCCCTTATGACCTAGTAACATGCTTGCAAGCTAATTGGATGACATTCCACCGAGAGGGCCCAGAGTATATCTATCCGTCATTTGGATGGACAAATCCCACTCTTGATCCACAAGATTCAACCTATACTTTCCGAATACTTAATGCCACCTTTATAACAACCCATTTAAGAAGTAGTGTTTGATGTCATCAAAGCATCCATCCGGTGCAGGTGATTAACATGATCTCATGGTCGAAGGATTAGGTTACTATGTATCTTAAAGCTTGTAGCAAAACGAACTTAATGACTTGATCATATGCTATGCTTACTATGGGTGGGTGTCCATCACATCATTCTCTTAATGACATGATCTTGTTATTAATAACATCCAATGTTCATGATCATGAAACTATGATCATCTATTAATCAACAAGCTAGTTTAACAAGAGACTTACTAGGGACTCCTTTAGGTTTATAAAACACACAAGTATTAATATTTCCGGTTAATACAATTATAGCATGGGATGTAAAAAATTATCATGAACACTAAGATATAACAATAAACACTTTTATTATTTCCTCTTGGGCGTATCTCCAACAGTTTCCCACCTTGCACTAGAGTCAATAATCTAGTTTACATTTGTAAAGATCTAACACCGTGGCCTTCTGGTGCTTATCATGTTTGCTCATGGGAGAGGTTTGAGTCAACAAATCTGACACGCTCAGAAACGTATGTATTTTTGCAATTCATTTTCGCCACCACGCATCACTCATTTTTCAAATGAGTCGGCATTAATCGTATATGTTTGGTCTTCTGGTGGAACCTTAATTCCGCGGTCTGAAATATGTTACCAATATTGTGACACACAATATAGCTTCATAGTTGTGACACTACCGGAACTACACCAAGTTCTAAAAGAACACCTTGACCCAAACACCCTCGATCATTTTCAAAACAATGATATATATACTCTGCCTTCGTTTGTAGAATCCTTCATAATATTTAGAACTCATCTAAATCTAGCATAGACTTCTTATAGCCCATTGTGCTACCTTTTAATGAACACTTTAGCCTAATTGAGATTGAAATTCATTTTTATATGTGACCAAACTAATGTCGGTGCAACACCTTACAGTGATTTGTTTGTCATTACCCCATACAAAACTATATATATCCTTGGCTCTTCAAAAGCACTCAAGGATATTCTTACTGTTGTCCAATGATCATCACATGAATAATTCTGATATATGCTCGTAACATTTTAGAGCACATGACATCTGATTGCGTACATATTATTTGTGATCTAAAATCACTCATGTGTTTTTACTCATTGGGTGTCAAATACACTCAAGTTTTGTTAAACCTTCACATGGAAAAGAACACCTTCTTGACATTTTCATATTGAACTACTTCAATATTTATTCTATGTACTTTGACTTAAACTTATTATGCGCTTCAATCTATCTTCACATATCTTGACGCCAAATATGTTTTTAGTCCACATCCTTTCAACGAAATTATTTTTCAATGAAACCTTTTAATCATATCAAGTAAAATAACATCATTTCTAATCAACGATATGTCATTCACATAAAGTATTATAAATATATCTTAGCGCTGCCACGTAACTTCTTGCAAATGCAAGCATCTTCATTGTTTCCGATGAAATCAAAACTCTTTGATAATTTCATCCGGTGAAGATTCCAACTCTGTGATACTCACTTCATCCAGTGAAGTTTGTATACTTGTCTAGTATTGTACGGACTAGGAAAACTCTAGGTTGTATCTTTTATACGCCTTTAATATACACTTCTGCTAAGGTATGTGTTTCTTCCATCCTACTAACATATCTCATAAAATAAATATGTAGAGATTACTAGAATAATCCGCATAGACTATAAGCATCACTACGGAAGATCTAATCTTATCGCACTGAAGTCGTTGAACTTTGTCGTAAACAACCTTTCGACAACTCGAGCTTTTTCAAGGATATTACATCCAAGTCCATTAATTTTATAGATCCATTTACTTTCAACAAGTTTTTCTTTCTTCAGAAAGTTTACCAAGCTCCAATCTTGATTATAGATAGTATCTTGGATTTCATGGCACTTAGCCATTTTAACAGAGTCAGTGCCCATGATAGCTTCTTTGTATGTAGATGGTTTATCATTGTTCAAAATCAACTCTTTGTTCACAAATCATTTATTTGATCACAAAGTAAACCATACCTACAAGGTTCAATAGGTACTTAAATCTCCATGGCTATAACACTTTGTAGACATGGGAGCCATGAGCATCGTTGATGCTTCCGGAACCATTTCCGACGTTGCGCTACTCTGCTCATCATGCTCAGGTTCATAAACCTTATCGAGTCCATTGTCCTCCCACTAAAATATTTGCACGAAACAATTTCTTGGAAATAAGCAAGAAATATCGACAAACACTTTTGTCTTTGACTTCATAGTGGAAAGAATTCCCAATTTGTTCTCTAGGATAACCAACAAAGACATTCATCTGATTTTGGTTGTAAACTCATTTACTTATGCTATGCGTACCAAAATTTAAGAAAGGACTATTAGAGTTTATACCCATGCCATAACTCATATGGTGTCATTTCAACAGATTATGATGATGCTCTATTTAGTGTAAAAGCGGTAGTCTCTAAAGCATAATCCACAAAAACATAATGGCATCATTTTATTTTATTTTATCTCACCATTAATTCAACAAGCTTTAGATACGTCTCTCGAATACTCCATCATAACTATGGTACTCCGAGAAACGTGAGGTGTGGAACAATTTCGCAACTCTCTTAGATGTTCGCTAAAAATCGTAATTCAAATATTTCTACCATGATCCAATCATAGATATTTGACTTTCCCATTACGATGATTTCCACTTCGTGCTGAAATTTATTTGAATCTATTCAAATGTTCAGAATTCTTCCTCATCGAATAAATATATCCATATGTATACACTCAATTAATTGTTGTAAGTTTTTATGAAGTAGAAGAATCTTCCGCACACAACTATTCCCAATGAACCATATACATCATCATGTATGTTTCCACTAAGCTAGTTGCCCATTCAACTCTTGGCCTATGAATGGTATTTTAGTCATTCTCTTTAGAATTTTTTTGCAAGTGCCAAACGATTCCAAAAATCGAATGACTCCAAAAATCCATTTGCATGGAGTTTCTTCATGCATTCCTTTCTAACATGACCTAAATGACGGTTCCGCAAATGAGTGAAATTCTGATCATTTGCCTTGTGGCATTTTAGCATCAGTGTTATGCATGTGTGTTTCACCATTAAGATCTATGATAACTTATCTATCGTACATGGAGTATGGTCATAAATTGAACAAATCATTGCTTTCTTTTGACTAGAGAAAAATAACAATTATTAAGTTCTTTATAATAAATCTCAAGGGCTTGGTAGAATGCCAACGATGAACATAATAACAATTTATTTTGTTCCAGAGATGCATTGTTACCACATTCCTTGTCAGACACTTAGGCCATTGTATTCTTGTATTGTGTTGTATTGTATGACACCTCATATCAACCAATATGGTACAAATACCCAAGAATTCTATTGTGTGACCAATCAAAGAATACATTCATAACATGTATATCATCTATATACACCTGAGCTAGACTTTATAGTCTTTTATTTCTTTTTGCCAAAATCTTTTGTAGTTTCTCTTTCGGTTTTCCTCATATTTCAGAAAACACTTCAACATCAATAACTTCTAGGCTTGTTGGTCAAATACCAATAACCTTGAGGTTTGTACTTTGAAGTTGATCATCACATGATAAGTGTTCCGGATTTCACTATTAGTAACCTTTTAATGTGATGAACAATTTTACTCATAATTTTATCCATCAAATCATGACAACTTCATGATGAAGCCACTATGGTTTATATGTGGATACCTGAATAATGTTAGTGTCCAACTTGTTGGAGGATCGGGAGACCTAGCATCTTCAACCTTCGTGCATTCCCATAAAACTTATGAGTTTATGTAGTCTCACTAAATTATATTCTATCATCTTGTAATAAGGTCTTAGATATCACATATATCTCACACCTTGCTTATTTCTGAAAACGAACTTTTCATCTCCTTACTTTTCAAACGGCATCAAGTTTCACGGAGACAAGATAATTTTAGATACTAATTGAATCCATTGCTCTTCGAATCAGTAATTTGAGGATTACCAAAAGTTTGCAATAGGACTTAATCATTTCTTGATTCTTTAACAATACGGTACCAGTCCATAAAGTTACTTTTCAAATTTAACAGTATTTCTATCTTAATTTACAAGCCTAGCGCAAAATAGAAAACGGATGCCAATTCTACAAAATTTAATTCAAATACAATTTAGACTATGTTTAGGATAATTAGTTCAAGTTTTAATCAAATTACTAATGAACTCCCACTTAATTCAACATCCCTCATAGTTGTTTAGTGGCACAAGATCCAAACTCACTACACCAAGTCCGATCATCACGTGAGATGATGTAGCTTCAATGGTGAACATCAACATGTTGATCATATCATCCATATGACTCGTGTTCAACCTTTTGGTTTCCTGTGTTCCGAGGCCATGTCTGTACATGCTAGGCTCGTCAAGCAAACCCAAGTATTTCCGCGTGTACAACATGGCTTACACCCGTTGTATGTGAACGTATAATTTATCACATTCGATCATCACGAGATGCTTCAAAACGACGACCTTTTGCAACGGTGCATACGAGGGGAGAACACTTTATTATCTTGACATTAATGTGAGGGATCATCTTATAATGCTAAAGTCGTGTTCTACGAAAAAATAAGATGCATAAAAGGATAAACATCACATGCATGGGTGATATGATATGGCCTTTTCTTCTTGTGCCTTTGATCTCCATCTCCAAAACACACGAGCATGATCTCCATCATCACCAGCATTGCGCCAAGGTTCATGGCGCCGCTTCATGGTTGCCAACCATGCATAGCAACTAGTACAACTACTAACTCATAGTAATGAAATAAAGCTATTACATGGTGATTGACACGCATGTCTTAACAAAATTTAAAACAACTATTAGGCTCCTTCCGGTTTCCATAATACAATAAGGATCATCTCATACATCAAATATAATCTTAATCACATCATGGCCATATCACATCACATGCCCCTGCAAAAACAAGTTAGACGCCTCTAATTTTGTTTGCATATTTTACGTGGATTGGGTCTTTCGAGTAAGCCCGCAAAGTCACTTATGCAATACAAGTTGCATGTCAAGCACGGAGCAAGTATCATGTGCGCGGTCATGTAAGGTTAGCCCGAGCCGCTTCATCCCACCATACCGCAATATGCAAAGTACATGAAAAGCAAACGACAACAAGAGCATCAACGCCCACAAAACCACTGTGTTCTACTCGTACAACATATCTACGCATAGACACGGCTCTGATACCACTGTAGGGGTTCGTAGCATAGAAAACAAAAAATTTCCCACCGCAAGAACGAACAACAAGCCAAGATCTAATCTACTAGATGGTAACAACGAGTTGGGATCATCATACCCTAAAAGATCGTAAGCGTTAACGAGAGCGAGTAGAAGATCCCGATGGTGCCGCAATCGGGCAGCACCTCCGCACTCGGTCACACGTACAGTGTTGATGAAGAAGTCCTTCTCCCTATTCCAGCGGGCAGCAGAAGTAGTAGATCCTCCTCGGAATCCTGATAACACGATGACGTGGTGACGGTGGTGGTGGAGATCTCCTGGAGGGCTTCATCGTAGCCGTGTGGGAGAGAGGTGGAGGAGGGTGTGGCGCTAGGGTTTGGGAGAGAGGGAGGTGTGCAGCCAAGGGCAGCCTTTGATGTGGCCGGCCAGCCGCCTCTCCTCCTCTTTATATAGGTGGAACACCCAAGGGTTCAAACCTACTCCTCCCAGGAGTCCTAGCGCAAACCATCCATAAAATCACATAGTCAAACCTAGTCAAAGGTGGACTTGGGGTGGGACTTCCTCCCTTCTTCAGGGGTTGGTCGGCCAAGGAGGTGGAGGCCACCATGGACTCCACCTTCCCCCTTTGTGGGTAGGCTAGGCTGGTGGAGTCCCTCCAGGACTCCACCTACCATAGTGAAATATTCTAGACGATTCCAGAACCTTCTGGAACCTTCCATAAATTCACCGGACTATCCCTAAACTTGGAATATGACTTCCCATACATGAATCTTATTCTCTGTACCATTCCGTAGCTCCCCATGATGTCCTAGATCCTATCCGAGACTCCAAAAAACATTCGGTCTCCATTTCAAATTCCATATCTACTTAAGCAACATCGAACCTTAAGTGTGTCACCCTACGGTTTGTGAACTATACATACATGATCGAGACACTTCTCCGATCAATAACCAATAGCGGGACCTGGAGATCCATAATGGCTCCCACATATTCAACGATGACTTCGTGATCGAAAGAACCATTAACATACGATACCGATTCCCTTTGTCACGCGATACTTTACTTATCCGAGGTTCGATCATCGGTATCTCTATACCTAGTTCAAGCTCGTTACCGATAAGTACTTTTTACTCGTACCGTGAAATGACATCCCTTGTGACCTAGTTGCATGCTTGCAAGCTAATTGGATGACATTCCACCGAGAGGGCCCAGAGTATATCGATCCGTCATTTGGATGGAAAAATCCCACTCTTGATCCACGCGCTTCAACCTATACTTTCCGAATACTTAATGCCACCTTTATAACCACCCATTTACGAAATAGTGTTTGATGTCATCAAAGCATCCATTCGGTGCAGGTGATTAACATGATCTCATGGTCGAAGGATTAGGTTACTATGTATCTTAAAGCTTGTAGCAAAATGAACTTAATGACTTGATCATATGCTATGCTTACTATGGGTGTGTGTCCATCACATCATTATCTTAATGACATGATCTTGTTATTAATAACATCCAATGTTCATGATCATGAAACTATGATCATCTATTAATCAACAAGCTAGTTTAACAAGAGGCTTACTAGGGACTCTTTTATGTTTACAAAACACACAAGTATTAATGTTTCCGATTAATACAATTATAGCATGAGATGCAAACATTTATCATGAACACTAAGATATAACAATAAACACTTTTATTATTGCCTCTTGGGCATATCTCCAACACAAAGAGGTGGAGCTGAAGGAGAGAGAAGTTGAGCTGAAACGCCAAGCCGAGGACCACATGATCATGACCACCGACTCGACTGCCATGAACGAGGTGAAGAGAGCTTGGTTTGAGAAGAGGCATAAGAAGATCCTAGACCGAACAAATTGAGATGACAATCTCAATTTATAATTTTTATATTTGTTCCTTGTTCGAACTATGACACATTTCGTTTCCTGGTCATGCTACATTTTGTTTGATATTATTCTATATTTTTAGATGTTATTCATAAATCTGTGTGGCCAAATAGCCTATTTTCCAACGAAATAGACCATATATTGGCCGCGTTGGCCAAATGGGTGGCCGCTGCGTTGGGTGCACTGCGCGACCCAAAATGTCGGGCTGATGCCGGCCACTGTCCACGCGCCCACCCAAACGGACGCGTGTGCGCGCCCGTTTGCATCATGCCGTTGGAGATGGCGTAAGGCCATCTTCAACGTGGAGAGGCATCGCATTCGTATGCGTTCAGATAGATCCAGGCGGACGAAATCGCGGCCCAACACAGCCACACAAACCTGAGACTAGTTTGCATGGCCACAGATGAGCGCAGACACATGATGCGTCCTTTCGCATCCACCTGTTGGTCTTCGAGGGCCCACCTGTCGGACAGAGCTACGTAGCAGGTCCTATTAAATGGGACCGACGGGGGACTTCTAGTCCCCACGCTAATCCCCAATCCACTTCTTCACGCATGCAAGCAGATCTCCACTGCCGACGCCGCCGCCACAATGACCCCTAAGAAGGAGAAGTGCGCGGTGAACGACCGCCAGGAGGGGTCGAGCCGGCGGCGGCCGAATGCGCCAGCGGCATTCACCATATCGCCTCCCTCGGCATCCGAGCGCGAGAGCATCTACGTTGTCGCCAAGGTGGTGCAGACGTTCTGGGAGGTAGGCGCCCCAATGCAGTCGCCATGGGAGTAGGCGCTCTGGTCTCCATGGACAGAGTCCCTGATGCCGTCAGCTACCTCAGTTCACCAGTCCCGCGCCCCGACGGAGCTCACCGTCATCGCCTTCGAGAGCGACACGAACCGCGAGGACTACTGGGAGTAGGCCACGCACCAGCGATGAATGGGAGACCTCCAAACCCAATCTAGGGTTTTTTCAAATGTTAATCTTTCCCTCTTAAAGGGCTTGCTTTTGGCTATGCCAATCTATGAATTCCTTTTCCCGCCGAGACAAACACTAGTGATGTACTCAGATTTGACATGAATGTCAGGATGAATAGATCACAACTGAAATCCATGAAAGTTGGCATTTAGTTATATTTGTACTTATTGTATTTATTCAGAGATTTGGTTCCTTTTCATCTTATGCATTGATATCTGTTGTTAGTGTAAATCAGGTTTTCTGGAGTCTCTTAGACCTTCCACAACTTGTTCAATGGTGGATGTATCTTGGGATTCTTAATTTATATTGGCACCCACAACCCATCGTGGTCAATCTCGCACCGTTTGAAGGAACACGCAAAATGTGATTATGATACAGACAAAAAAACACGCTATACAAGGTTTTAGGAATACCTGAATCTGATCCACAACAACTACTGCCTAGCCGCGCGTAAATCCTCAATGGCCGTGATAGGGATGTAAAATATCCCGGACCTGGTATGGGCTGGCTGATACGTCTCCGACGTATCGATAATTTCTTATGATCCATGCCATATTATTGATGATACCTACATGTTTTATGCACACGTTATGTCATATTCGTGCATTTTCTGGAACTAACCTATTAACAAGATGCCGAAGTGCCGAGTTCGTTGTTTTCTGCTGTTTTTGGTTTCGAAATCCTAGTAACGAAATATTCTCGGAATTGGACGAAATCAAGACCCAGGGGCCTATTTTGCCACGAACCTTCCGGAAGACCGAAGAGCATACGAAGTGGGGCCACGAGGTGGCGACACCACAAGGCGGCGCGGCCAAGGGGGCCCGCGCCGCCTATGGTGTGGGCCCCTCGTCAGCCCTCCGACTCCGCCCTTCCGCCTACTTAAAGCCTCCGTCGCGAAACCCCCGATGCGAAAAACCACGATACGGAAACCTTCCGGAGACGCCGCCGCCGCCAATCCCATCTCGGGGGATTCCGGAGATCTCCTCCGGCACCCTGCCGGAGAGGGGATTCATCTCCCGGAGGACTCTACACCGCCATGGTCGCCTCCGGAGTGATGAGTGAGTAGTTCACCCCTGGACTATGGGTCCATAGCGGTAGCTAGATGGTTGTCTTCTCCTCATTGTGCTTCATTGTTGGATCTTGTGAGCTGCCTAACATGATCAAGATCATCTATCCGTAATACTCTATGTTGTGTTTGTCGGGATCCGATGGATAGAGAATACCATGTTATGTTAATTATCAAGTTATTGCATATGTGTTGTTTATGATCTTGCATGCTCTCCGTTATTAGTAGAGGCTCTGGCCAAGTTGATGCTAGTAACTCCAAGAGAGAGTATTTATGCTCGATAGTGGGTTCATGCCTGCATTGACACCTGGGACAGTGACAGAAAGTTCTAAGGTTGTGTTGTGTTGTTGCCACTAGGGATAAAACATTGATGCTATGTCCGAGGATGTAGTTATTGATTACATTACGCACCATACTTAATGCAATTGTCTGTTGCTTTGCAACTTAATACTGGAAGGGGTTCGGACGATAACCTGAAGGTGGACTTTTTAGGCATAGATGCAGATGGATGGCGGTCTATGTACTTTGTCGTAATGCCCAATTAAATCTCACTATACTTATCATGACATGTATGTGCATTGTTATGCCCTCTCTATTTGTCAATTGCCCGACTGTAATTTGTTCACCCAACATGCTTTTATCTTATGGGAGAGACACCTCTAGTGAACTGTGGACCCCGGTCCATTCTTTTAATACTGAAATACAAATCTGTTGCAATACTTGTTTCTACTGTTTTCTCTGCAAACAATCATCTTCCACACAATACGGTTAATCCTTTGTTACAGCAAGCCGGTGAGATTGACAACCTCACTGTTTCGTTGGGGCAAAGTACTTTGGTTGTGTTGTGCAGGTTCCACGTTGGCGCCGGAATCCCTGGTGTTGCGCCGCACTACATCCCGCCGCCATCAACCTTCAACGTGCTTCTTGGCTCCTCCTGGTTCGATAAACCTTGGTTTCTTTCCGAGGGAAAACTTGCTGCTGTGCGCATCATACCTTCCTCTTGGGGTTCCCCAACGAACGTGTGAAATACACGCCATCAAGCATATTTTCTGGCGCCGTTGCCGGGGAGATCAAGACACGCTGCAAGGGAGTCTCCACTTCCCAACCTCTTTACTTTGTTTTTGTCTTGCTTTATTTTATTTACTACTTTGTTTGCTGCATTATATCAAAACACAAAAAAATTAGTTGCTAGCTTTACTTTATTTACTGTCTTGTTTGCTATATCAAAAACACAAAAAAATTAGTTACTTGCATTTGCTTTACTTATTTCATCATGTTTCCTTTTAATTTTACCACAAGAAACATACCGGTAGGACGCGGGTCTATAATTGGGAGGAACAATATAGAAGAATTTTTCACCCATGTTAGTACCATTGAAGATTTTGAATATAGACACTTGGTAGAACTTGCTCCTACCTATGAAATTGCTGCTGCTGCTTTAGTTCGCTTGTTGGAAACTAAATTTGTTAATCTCAATCCTATAATCCAACACATGTTTCTTACACTTGGTGATATGGAAGAGGGGGAAAAGAAAGATTTTGTTTTAGAAACCCTTCTTAGAGAATTTGGTGGTCTAGCAAGAGAGGCTAGAAAGGTCTTTGCTAAATTTAATATGCTTGGTTCTCATACTAATTTTGTTGGTCTCCTTGAAAATGGTGGGGAGATCAAAGCACCAATACCATGTAAACTCCTAGCTATGAATGATGCACTAGAACATAACTATGCTTGGCTTGTTCCTGAAAATTTGTTTGATGAGAGTAGCAAGCCCAAGACTAATGAAAAGGGAGACGCTGAAACTTATGTATCCAATATACTATGCATGGTTGAGAAAACTCCAAACCTCGCTGTAGGTGCACCACCCTTCGATAACACTTGAGTTACACTTTCTGCGCCTAGCTGAAAGGCGTTAAAGAAAAGCGCTTATGGGAGACAACCCATGTTTTTACTACAGTATTTTTGTTTTATATTTGAGTCTTGGAAGTTGTTTACTACTGTAGCAACCTCTCCTTATCTTAGTTTTATGTTTTGTTGTGCCAAGTAAAGTCTTTGATAGTAAAGTAAGTACTAGATTTGGATTACTGCACAGTTCCAGATTTCTTTGCTGTCACGAATCTGGGCCTACCTCCCTGTAGGTAGCTCAGAAAATTAAGCCAATTTACGTGCATGATCCTCAGATATGTACGCAACTTTCATTCAATTTGAGCATTTTCATTTGAGCAAGTCTGGTGGCCTAATAAAATCCATCTTTACGGATCTGTTCTGTTTTGACAGATTCTGCCTTTTATTTCGCATTGCCTCTTTTGCTATGTTGGATGAATTTCTTTGATCCATTAATGTCCAGTAGCTTTATGCAATGTCCAGAAGTGTTAAGAATGATTGTGTCATGTCTGAACATGTGAATTTTTATTGTGCACTAACCCTCTAATGAGTTGTTTCGAGTTTGGTGTGGAGGAAGTTTTCAAGGATCAAGAGAGGAGTATGATGCAATATGATCAAGGAGAGTGAAAGCTCTAAGCTTGGGGATGCCCCGGTGGTTCACCCCTGCATATTCTAAGAAGAATCAAGCGTCTAAGCTTGGGGATGCCCAAGGCATCCCCTTCTTCATCGACAACATTATCGAGGTTCCTCCCCGAAACTATATTTTTATTCCGTCACATCTTATGCACTTTGCTTGGAGCGTCGGTTTGTTTTTGTTTTTGTTTTGTTTGAATAAAATGGATCCTAGCATTCACTTTATGGGAGAGAGACACGCTCCGCTGTAGCATATGGACAAGTATGTCCTTAGGCTCTACTCATAGTATTCATGGCGAAGTTTCTTCTTCGTTAAATTGTTATATGGTTGGAATTGGAAAATGCTACATGTAGTAATTCTAAAATGTCTTGGATAATTTGATACTTGGCAATTGTTGTGCTCATGTTTAAGCTCTTGCATCATATACTTTGCACCCATTAATGAAGAAACACTTAGAGCTTGCTAATTTGGTTTGCATATTTGGTTTCTCTAGAGTCTAGATAACATCTAGTATTGAGTTTTGAACAACAAGGAAGACGGTGTAGAGTCTTATAATGTTTACAATATGTCTTTTATGTGAGTTTTGCTGTACCGTTCATCCTTGTGTTTGTTTCAAATAACCTTGCTAGCCTAAACCTTGTATCGAGAGGGAATACTTCTCATGCATCCAAAATCCTTGAGCCAACCACTATGCCATTTGTGTCCACCATACCTACCTACTACATGGTATTTATCCGCCATTCCAAAGTAAATTGCTTGAGTGCTACCTTTAAAATTCCATCATTCACCTTTACAATATATAGCTCATGGGACAAATAGCTTAAAAACTATTGTGGTATTGAATATGTACTTATGCACTTTATCTCTTATTAAGTTGCGTGTTGTGCGATAACCATGTTTCGGGGACGCCATCAACTATTCTTTGTTGAATATCATGTGAGTTGCTATGCATGTCCGTCTTGTCCGAAGTAAGAGAGATCTACCACCTTCATGGTTGGAGCATGCATATTGTTAGAGAAGAACATTGGGCCGCTAACTAAAGCCATGAATCATGGTGGAAGTTTCAGTTTTGGACACACATCCTCAATCTCATATGAGAATATTAATTGTTGCCACATGCTTATGCATTAAAGAGGAGTCCATTATCTGTTGTCCATGTTGTCCCGGTATGGATGTCTAAGTTGAGAATAATCAAAAGCGAGAAATCCAAAATGCGAGCTTTCTCCTTAGACCTTTGTACAGGCGGCATGGAGGTAACCCATTGTGACACTTGGTTAAAACATGTGCATTGCAAAGATCCGGTAGTCCAAGCTCATTAGGACAAGGTGCGGGCACTATTAGTATACTATGCATGAGGCTTGCAACTTGTAAGATATAATTTTCATAACTCATATGCTTTATTACTACCGTTGACAAAATTGTTTCATGTTTTCAAAATAAAAGCTCTAGCACAAATATAGCAATCGATGCTTTCCTCTTTGAAGGACCATTCTTTTTACTTTTATGTTGAGTCGAGTTCACCTATCTCTCTCTACCTCAAGAAGCAAACACTTGTGTGAACTGTGCATTGATTCCTACATACTTGCATATTGTACTTGTTATATTACTCTATGTTGACAATTATCCATGAGATATACATGTTACAAGTTGAAAGCAACCGCTGAAACTTAATCTTCCTTTGTGTTGCTTCAATACCTTTACTTTGATTTATTGCTTTATGAGTTAACTCTTATGCAAGACTTATTAATGCTTGTCTTGAAGTACTATTCATGAAAAGTCTTTGCTTTATGATTCACTTGTTTACTCATGTCATTACCATTGTTTTGACCGCTGCATCCACTACATATGTTTACAAATAGTATGATCAAGGTTATGATGGCATGTCACTTCAGAAATTATCTTTGTTATCGTTTTACCTGCTCGGGACGAGCAGAACTAAGCTTGGGGATGCTTGATACGTCTCCGACGTATCGATAATTTCTTATGATCCATGCCATATTATTGATGATACCTACATGTTTTATGCACACTTTATGTCATATTCGTGCATTTTCCGGAACTAACCTATTAACAAGATGCCGAAGTGCCGATTCTTGTTTTCTGCTGTTTTTGGTTTCAGAAATCCTAGTAACGAAATATTCTCGGAATTGGACGAAATCAAGACCCAGGGGCCTATTTTGCCACGAACCTTCCAGAAGACCGAAGAGCATACGAAGTGGGGCCACGAGGTGGCGACACCACAAGGCGGCGCGGCCAGGGGGGCCCGCGCCGCCCTATGGTGTGGGCCCCTCGTCAGCCCTCCGACTCTGCCCTTCCGCCTACTTAAAGCCTCCGTCGCGAAACCCCTGATGCGAAAAACCACGATACGGAAAACCTTCCGGAGACGCCGCCGCCAATCCCATCTCGGGGATTCCGGAGATCTCCTCCGGCACCTCTGCCGGAGAGGGGATTCATCTCCCGGAGGACTCTACACCGCCATGGTCGCCTCCGGAGTGATGAGTGAGTAGTTCACCCCTGGACTATGGGTCCATAGCAGTAGCTAGATGGTTGTCTTCTCCTCATTGTGCTTCATTGTTGGATGTTGTGAGCTGCCTAACATGATCAAGATCATCTATCTGTAATACTCTATGTTGTGTTTGTCGGGATCCAATGGATAGAGAATACCATGTTATGTTAATTATCAAGTTATTGCATATGTGTTGTTTATGATCTTGCATGCTCTCCGTTATTAGTAGAGGCTGCGGCCAAGTTGATGCTAGTAACTCCAAGAGGGAGTATTTATGCTCGATAGTGGGTTCATGCCTACATTGACACTCGGGACGATGCGATGAAAGTTCTAAGGTTGTGTTGTGTTGTTGCCACTAGGGATAAAACATTGATGCTATGTCCGAGGATGTAGTTATTGATTACATTACGCACCATACTTAATGCAATTGTCCGTTGCTTTGCAACTTAATACTGGAAGGGGTTCGGACGATAACCTCGAAGGTGGACTTTTTAGGCATAGATGCGGTTGGATGGCGGTCTATGTACTTTATCGTAATGCCCAATTAAATCTCACTATACTTATCATGACATGTATGTGCATTGTTATGCCCTCTCTATTTGTCAATTGCCCGACCGTAATTTGTTCACCCAACATGCTTTTATCTTATGGGAGAGACACCTCTAGTGAACTGTGGACCCCGGTCCATTCTTTTAATACTGAAATACAAATCTGCTTGCAATACTTGTTTCTCTTGTTTTCTCTGCAAACAATCATCTTCCACACAATACGGTTAATCCTTTGTTACTGACAAGCCGGTGAGATTGACAACCTCACTGTTTCGTTGGGGCAAAGTACTTTGGTTGTGTTGTGCAGGTTCCACGTTGGCGCCGGAATCCCCGGTGTTGCGCCGCACTACATCCCGCCGCCATCAACCTTCAACGTGCTTCTTGGCTCCTCCTGGTTCGATAAACCTTGGTTTCTTTCTGAGGGAAAACTTGCTGCTGTGCGCATCATACCTTCCTCTTGGGGTTCCCCAACGAACGTGTGAAATACACGCCATCACTGGCCTAGTTAGACGATGTAGCGGTTTTTGTTTCATTTTCTATTTTTTCCTTGTTTTTGGTTATATTGTTTTCTATTTTGTTTTCATGGGGAGTGTACTTGAACCCAGGCGTTGGTATTGATGAAAGCAATCCTAGTTCATCTCCTTTTTTCGATAAAGGGAATATATTAATATCAGAAGATACCAATTACACCCAGCCTCTGCAACAACGCTACATCCTAATGACAATACGGATGCACACAACCAAACAAGGAAAAAAGAAACTAAGAAAAAAGACTCCCGCCACAACAAACCGGAACTAGCAACAACAATACAACCACCACCATGACAACACCTGAACTCCAGACTCTTCAAAAGCGACACCTCCAAGAAGGGAACGGTGCACCAGCGCCGTCGTCACCCGATCAAAGATCTTCGGTTTTCACCCTGAAGATAGCCCGCACATTCAAAACAATGCCTTCAACAAGTTCATTGCCAGGCACAACCAATTAAGGCCAGACCTTGGATTTTCATCATGAATGGAAGGACACTGAACTTCACCTATGCTGCCGCCTCCACTTTCATACTGCTGCCGCAAGCCCAGAGCACCAAGCAAGTTCCTCACGAGCACAAAGACTTTGACCTCCATTGCTAGACCTCAAAATCCGGCCATCATGATATTCTCCGCCTCTGACTTCACCCAGGACCAATGTCACTGTATGGCAAGAAAGAGCAGAGCTTCGTGTCACTCCCTCCGAAACCAAACGATCGGAATAAACGCATGGGTGCGCACGACCGAATACCACCATGTCCGACAAACTCCAGGCAATATGTGCATTGTTACACTAGCCGGTGGTGCCTTCCGGAACTCAACACTCCGGCCAGATGAAAGAAGGACCCGCTGAGGAAGATCTTCCTCTTCGCGCAAGAGGAACCCTAGGACAACCACCTTTATTGAAGCAGCCGCGCCAACAGCCCCCACGCCATCGGCCGGCAGCAGAGTAGGAGAAGTGCT
This sequence comes from Lolium rigidum, assembly GCF_022539505.1. Lineage (NCBI taxonomy): Eukaryota > Viridiplantae > Streptophyta > Magnoliopsida > Poales > Poaceae > Lolium > Lolium rigidum. The sequence goes on from NC_061510.1 coordinate 170,051,216, forward strand.
GCAACCGAGGAAGACAACCTGCTCGGCTACAGTCGAGCGGGATCGGCCCAAGCAGCGAAAGCAGCCTAGAAAGCCGGCGCTGGCACCAGAACCCCGCCGCGGCCGTTAGCCACTGTCGGCCGTCACACCTCCACGCCACCCACCACAACTCTCCATTGCAGATCATCCAGACCCGCCGACACCTCGCCCCCCACGCCCAGATGCGAAGCCATACGCGCCCTCCCCAGCCCTCCGCCTTTGGTGAGAGGGTGCCTCCACCGCCGCCGGCGAGGGCAGCGGCAGCAGCCAGGTGGGACCGGAGAGGAGGCGGCGGCTTGGATCCTCCGGGATCGCCCGGGCTGGGGCGACCCGGAAGGTTAGGTCGGGCCAACATACCTGCTTGAGAGTCTTTGGGAAGGACACACAAGGGCAACGTAAATAGTTTTGCAACTCAGGCCTTCCTCATTCTTCTTCTTCTTCTTGTTGTCCCCAACTTCTTCCAAAATTCAGTTTGTAAATATGTTACCCCGAGATCCTCACAGCGGCAGGCGGCCATCAATCTAAATTGTAGGTCACACGTCCACATGGGATAAACAGTAAGCCAGCAAGGTAATTTCCTCTTTCGGCCAACGATAATTACCACATAGTGACTGTGGTTCCCAGGTTGCTAACTAGAGCACGAGCGATATGTGCATGCTAGACGGGCCACCATAAGCCCAAAATAATTCCCTCTACGTATCTTGTTTCAAGCTGAATAAATAGACCTTGAGCCTTTAGTCAGCCAGTCTGGCCCAAAAACACCTCGACTCATAGCTGACAAGTGGGACACCTAGTGTATCGAGTAGGTTCCACGTCTCCATCTGGACCTGACGGGAATGCCACATGGGACTCCGACTGTACATAACCAAACCGAAACCGAAGCCTGAGCCGAAAAACACCTAACCGCAACCGAATTTCAGTTTTTATGGTTAGGTTTCAGTTAGCAAAGGTGCTAAACTGTCAGTTAATTCAGTTAAAAACCGGAAATCACCAGTTAACCGAGAAAACCGAATAACCCAACACAACAAAGAATTTTGCTTTCTAAGCTCATCCCAAATTCACGTTAGCCTTTTATATAGGTTTAAAGTGCATGTTACACAAGAAAGGTACTCTAGCTTTGTGGTATGTACTTTTGAGTATATGCATATGTTGACAGGTTCTGAGTTCAAGTCCCTAAAGCTGCTCCAATTTTTTATTTTCGCACATTTCCATTATTTATCGTTTCTTTCTCCTGTAATACAATCAGTTTGGTCTTAAAAAGTACAAACACTAAATATATGTTCATCAAAATAGATGTTATTCAAAAATTCGCGTCAACTTTAGTTAATTTGGTTATCACCGAAACCAAACCGAATTTATATGGTTATTACCGAACCGAACCGTATTTTTATACGTAACCTTGAAAACATATTTTCCGAAAAACCGTATTAACTGAACCGAACTAACCATATTAACCGAACGCGCAGCCGGACATGAGACCCACATAGGCCCGATAGATGATGTAGGCCCACCAAGCTCTGACATGCGGGGCCACACGTTCAGAATTGACACACCTCCATGTGGGCCCGATAGGAATGCCACCTGGGACACACATAGGCTCAACAGATGATGTAGGCCCACCAAGCTCTGACATGCGGGGCCAGGCGTCTAGAATTGACGTTAGGCAGACACTTGTGATCGCACGTGCGCAAAAAAAAATTGGCATGAAAACTAACATGTGGAGCCTAGGTTGGTCCTACTGACAGGACTGGTCCAATTCGCTGGTTGGGAGGCTGTCGGAACGGGCGGCCCCACGCAGAAAGGTCCTGTTGGTACCCGACATACAGGCCCGAGTGCTGCAGGGGTACATGCGTGTAGCCAGTGGACGTCTCCCCTTATAAATATGGGCCCTAGTGTTGTAGGCATTGGACTCTTGTGCGGGCCAGGTCGGAAAAGCAGACGGCAAACAAAAAAAGTACGTGAACAAAAGCGTGCAGAGAGTGGGTCAGGTGTGTCCAGCGGCCCGAAGCCCAGATCTTGTGATGCCCCTCACCCCGAGGTCTTAAAAAGTACAAACACTAAATATATGTTCATAAAAATAGATGTTATTCAAAAATTCACGCCACCTTTAGTTAATTTGGTTATTACCGAAAACCAAACCGAATTTATATGGTTATTACCGAACCGAACCGTATTTTTATACGTAACCTTGAAAACATATTTTCCGAAAAACCATATTAACTGAACTGAACTAACCATATTAACCGAACGCGCAGCCGGACATGGGACCCACGTAGGCCCGACAGATGATGTAGGCTCACCAAGCTCTGACATGCGGGGCCACACGTTCAGAATTGGCACATCTCCATGTGGGCCCAATAGGAATGCCACCTGGGACACACATAGGCTCAATAGATGATGTAGGCCCACCAAGCTCTGACATGGGAGGCCAGACGTCTAGAATTGACGGTAGGCAGACACTTGTGATCGCACGTGCGCAAAAAAAATTGGCATGAAAACTAACATGTGGAGCCTAGGTTGGTCCTACTGACAGGACTGGTCCAATTCGTTGGCTGGGAGGCTGTCAGAACGAGCGGCCCCACGCAGAAAGGTCGTGTTGGTACCTGACATACGGGCCCGAGTGCTGCAGGGGTACATGCGTGTAGCCAGTGGACATCTCCCCTTATAAATATGGGCCCTAGTGTTGTAGGCACTGGACTCTTGTGCGGGCCAGGTCGGAAAAGCAGCAGTCAAAAAAAGTACATGAACAGAAGCATGCAGAGGGTGGGTCAGGTGTGTCCAGCGGCCCGAAACCTAGATCTTGTGACGCCCCTCACCCCGAGGCCGCAGTTCAGACCGCCCACCTCCCGCGACGCTTTTTTGGACAATCGTTGACGTTTAGAGGTCGCCCGTCACGGTTTTCACTAAATATATGTTCATACAAAGTAGATGTTATTCAAAAATTCGCGTCAACTTTAGTTAATTTGGTTATTACCGAAAACCAAACCGAATTTATATGGTTATTACCGAAACCGAATCGTATTTTTATACGTAACCTTGAAAACATATTTTCCGAAAAACCGTATTAAATGAACCGAACTAACCATATTAACCGAACGCGCAGCTGGACATGGGACCCACGTAGGCCCGGCAGATGATGTAGGCCCACCAAGCTCTGACATGCGTGGCCACACATTCAGAATTGACACATCTCCATGTGGGCCCGATAGGAATGCCACCTGGGACACACACATAGGCTCAACAGATGATGTAAGCCCACCAAGCTCTGACATGCGGGGCCAGGCGTCTAGAATTGATGGTAGGCAGACACTTGTGATCACACGTGCGCAAAAAAATTTTGGCATGAAAACTAACATGTGGAGCCTAGGTTGGTCCTACTGATAGGACTGGTCCAATTCA